>NC_090731.1:128072250-128082250 GCF_036898095.1 Palaemon carinicauda
GGGTGTGTGTGTGTGTTCAAAAGGTATTGCTATAAATGAACATTGTTTGAAACAAAAGAGATTTTTATTTTTTGGCAATGAGTGAACATGTCTCTGAATCGTATAGTTTTTATGGCAGTACAATGACCTGACAAAGAAAACTACAAAAATAGTTTTTAAAATTCATACAACGAGCGAAGACTTTCCGAGAGTTATATCTATTCAAATGGTTTTCAGATATATATTATTTCAAACAACCAACGTTTGGTTTCATGAAAAGAGGAAGAAAACTTATGGTTTTATTTCATATAGAATGACAATTTCCGGGAATCAAAAAGTTTCGTGAAATTGTGCACGTGATATGTTTGTAATGGCTCTGTTATATATTTTCCTATAATGAGGGTTTTCCTTGTATGTAAATAACCGTTACAGTTTTAAGTTCACTCTTGCTTCTATTGTTTATTTTGTAGTGTTTTACGTGGAATTTATATCTAAAAGCGTTAACAAAATAAATGGAGGACACTCCGAACCCCCCCCCCCCCCATAAAAACAAGATGAAACTTAAAACTGTTAAGAGTCTTGTCAAATGAGAGATAGGAAGATAAAAGAGAGAAACGAAGAATGGAAGTGATTATGGAAGATATGGAGGATTAGCGTTGATTTATATACGTGTATGATACTTTTTTCGTATCATAATATAATAAAAGTTGGATTATTAGGAATGGATTTACCTTCCATTAAATCTTAAATAATAATAAATAAATAAATAAATAATAAACAAAAATCAACAGTGAAAACACAGACGAAGAGAATAATTAAAGTTTTTGGAAAATGAAGAAATGGCGATAGAACAGGCAACTAAAACGGTTTAATTAATTCTATAAAATATATTCAGTAATTTCTTTTAATGTATATATATATATATATATATATATATATATATATATATATATATATATATATATATATATATATATATATATATATATATATATATATATATATATATATGTATATATATATATATATATATATATATATATATATATATATATATATATATATATATATATATATATATATATATACATATATATATATGTATATATATATATATATATATATATATATATATATATATATATATATATATATATATATATATATACATATATATATATATATATATATATATATATATATATATATATATATATATATATATATATTATCTTCTCCTCCTACGGATAATGACGCTAAGGGACTTACACACACACACACACACACACATATATATATATATATATATATATATATATATATATATATATATATGTATATATATATGTATATATATATATATATATATATATATATATATATATATATATATATGTATATATTATCTTCTCCTCCTACGGATAATGACGCTAAGGGACTTACACACACACACACACACACACACACACACACACACACACACATATATATATATATATATATATATATATATATATATATATATATATATATATATATATATAATTAGATATATGTGACGAGCTTGGGAGATATGTTAGTGCTCTGCCCCCCCCCCCCCCACCAACACACACACACACATGAAGAAATGTTCTTACGCTTCTGATACAAGTAACGGTCGTACATTACTGTATAGGCGAGGATTTATATTTATAATAGGGGCTTATAATTAGCTAACAACTTATTTTGGTTAAATTCGGGATTTTCAAATCCATGACTGGGTTCCATCTACTCACTCCTAGAATTTCGGGATCTGCTCTACATATTCTTAATTACATATTATCTGTATTTTACATATTATCATAACTTAGAGCCTAAAAATCAGAAGAGAAATAGTATTATTGGAATTATAATTTTTTTTTTTATGCATTTATTATAAAAAAAGAAAATTCCATGAAAGTATGCTTTAGTAGTCACACACTTCTCAAAATTTGAATAGAATCTGAGTTTTTCTACTTCTGGTCAATGGATGGCAGCACACGTCCCTTGTTCAATTCATGTGAATGATTCTATCCAATTGGGGTGATAGATTGTTACCTATTTAGAAATATGAGTGGTGGGTATGAACTATATTAAAGGTCCAATTAAGTAGGCTAATTTTAAACCAAAATGACATCATGGAAGGTTCCAGAATACAAGGATTAAAGAGCTCTAAAAATTGTTTATTTTCATGGCCAATAGGTGACCGTAATTTTAGAGCATCGAATTCCTAATTATTAGTATTATCCTCTCATTATTCTTTTTATTAGTGCTTCTATTTTGGGCACAAAATTGCTCAAAACACACACGTGCAATTTGATGTTCATTATTGTGTGGCAACGATTTAATTGTTGGGAAATTACAAATTTCACATTAAATGTCACAGAACTATTTCCTCAGCAAACAATCGGTAGTTCAATTATATTTGGGGGTCAGGGGGGTAGTTGCCAGATAGTGCCACAGGTACTAAAATCGGTGAAAAAATCAAGCACACACAATTATTTGATATAGTTTTTAATTATCTTTTTATGTAATCTATAGATGATTAATATGTTTCATTATTGGTAAAAACTACGTAGAATAACAAAAATATTACATTCTGAAAGGCATAATAACGCAGAATCTTCTAGCTCCCTCCCTAACATCGCAACGAGTTTTACTTTACCGCCTATAGATGGCATCAGAAGTAACTTATCCTAACTAATATAGTCTATTTTTTACGACCATGTATGTCAAAAAAGGGTGCTAGGAAAGTAGAAACTAAAAAGATAGTAGTTGGTAAATTGTCCGACGATTGTTTCCTTATTAGGAATGACTGTTTTTATCAGAAAATGGAGTGAATTTTTCATATGCTATCGGAAGCAGCCTGAGTATACTTACAAACGTGTTTAGTATTTCTTATCTTCATCAGAACACATATATGGTAAGTCATGTCCCTGTACAAGTGACCAAGGTAACAATCATCAGCAAAATGAAGGTTGGTGGTTCTAGTTTGGGACAACGCTACTAAATGGACTTTCCTAAAATGGAGAAAATCATTATTCATCAAAGGTTCAAATCATTTGAAAAGTAATAGTTATGTCATGCCAGAAGGTTCATGACTAGGGTATAATTTGATGTTCTTATAATCAGCGTAATCAGCATAGAAAAATCGAATAATGAAGAAGAAAATTGTCACATTTCTAAGTTTTCGCCAAGGACCGACTATGTTGCATCATACAACTGCGAATTTATGTTTGTTAATAATGGCGTTCCAGAGTGTAAATTAGTTAAAAAACAAAACTTACCATCACTCCATTACTAAATGAATGCATGTCAGTGAAGCTGTTATTTGGATGAATAAACGTTAAAAGAATCCACCCATTAAAATATATATATATATATATATATATATATATATATATATATATATATATATATATATATATATATATATATATATATATATATATATATATATATATATATATATATATGTGTGTGTGTGTGTGTGTGTGTGTGTGTGTGCATGTGTATGTGTGTGTTTTACATTAATGTTTTCTCTTACTAGCAACAACTGTGGTTTACTCAAGTCAATGATAGGCCAATTGTGAATAAAAAAAAAACTCATTCAGTAAGATCGTTGCCAGAGAGAGAGAGAAAGAGAGAGAGAGAGTGAGAGGCTACCTTTAAGACAGGGATACTTATGATTTCTGGAAATGAATCAGAAGTGTGGATGTTACATTAAGCAATTAAGGATATATGGCAATTCTTTGTCAACATTTATTTTTATTAGTACAAATATTTATCGTGATATTTTTAAGAAATTTAGTGCTGGGCATAGAGTTGAAGATGATAGTTTTGAGAGGCTGAAATGCAATCATACATTATTATATCTTCGAGATTAATGAAAATATACATAGAATTTTGCTCTCTACAATAATTTTGTATCAAAAGAAGGGGTTCTTCTTTAACGATATCAAAGTCAGTTTAAATTATTACCAATAAATTAACAGAAAGTTTTCCTTTTATTTCACATCTTTTATTCGACGGGAAGGTTTACAGAGATGATTGGTTGTTGGGTGCCATGGAAGTTTAGTCGAGATTTTATTCCAAAGAATTAAAGATGTTTTTCAAATTTGTTACTCATACCGTATGATCGATATAAATTGAAATAAATGTCAGGCTGGTTTAAACAGTAAAATGGTCATCCTTATTTCTGTCGGCCATCGGTTTGAGGCCTCAGACGGGTGGAAATACTTATTAAAGAAATTTCCCTAAGCGTTTGAGATCCCAAGGTAGAGTGAAGTCGATGTTATTATTAGTATTATTATTATTATTATTATTATTATTATTATTATTATTATTATTATTATTATTAAACTACAAACCTAGTTGGAAAAGCAGAATACTGTAAACCCAGAAGCTCTAACAGGGAAAATATCCCAATGAGGAAAGTAAACAAGAAAAAATATTCTAAAACATTTAAAATAAATATCTCTTATATAAACTATGAAAACTTTAACAAACACGAGGAAGAGAAATGAGATATAATAGTGTACCAGAATGTACCTACAATCAAGAGATCTCTAACCCAAGACAGTGAAAGACCATAGTACAGAGGTTATGGCACTACCCAAGACTAGAGAACACTAGTTCACTTCAAATCCGCTGTACATATAGCCTACATTTCGAATTCAGGAGTCTGTTCTCAGACTTGAAATCAACCCATCTCCACCATGACAGCCGATTAGTGAGTTTATAACTCATGGTTATTTATGATAAATATGTTACACTAACAATTGCGGTTCTAATACTTGTAAATATCAATCACAATGGCATTTAATATCCAATTCTACCTTTGGGGATGTATATTTACTGGAAATAAATTAATTTATGGTTAATACTTCTGGCTGAGTAAGGGTTCGAACATATGCCCTGAGCCGAAACACTGCCACCAAGGACGCTTTTTACCAATAGACCTATCAAGAGAGACAACTGAGTAAGCTCATTCCAAATCCACTGGACATATAGCTCTAGAATTCAGGAATCTGTTCCTAGACTCGAAATCAATCCACCAGAACCACCACCGCCAGTTCCTTTTCAAACTTTAGTTCCTCCGTCACCAGAAATATGCCCCTATACCCCTATGCATGGAGAACCTTTGCACTACTCATACTTTCTCAGAGAGTGGGTGTATGTCATCAGGAGTTATGCAGTGCCCCAAGCAATCCGCTCCGTTGACTACAAGGGTACTCTTGTACCTGACTACCAGGCCTTTCTGCTGCAAGAGTTTGGGGGCAATGTGTACGTGACATAGGTGGTCTTCTTTGGAGGGGGAGAATACTAGTATATTATCCCCATAAAGTATGCAAAAGGGGAGGCCCTAAAATATCATCCATGAATTGTTGAAATGTACCCACTGCATTATGGATGCCAAAGCAGGGGTAATTGGAAGTATACGAACCGAAAGGGGTGGTGGTGGTGGTCTTCTGGATATCTTCTTGGTTCATGGGAACCTGGTAATACCCCTTCGGTATATCGAGGGTGGGAAAATATTTTAGCACTGATTAGAAGACTTAATGGAGGGAAATTATACACTGCATAAAGGATTACTTTGATTTTGGGTGTTAATAACAATAAAACAATAAAATTGTTGGCAACAAACCTGGAAAAATGGCTGCTAGATCATGATACGGAACAGATCCATCATAGGCCACCAGTGGCTGTGGTGAAAATAAAAAAATAAGAAATTCAGAGGGAAGGAAATTCTGGAATACATATACAAAAAACGATATTTTAAGACTGTAAGTTGTTTTTCATAGTGAATATTTGGAAGTGTTTATATAGACAGCGTTATTTTCCATATTGCCGTGATAATCTTGAAGTATGAATAAAAAAAAAAAAATATACTAGATATAAAAAATGAAGTAGCAAGGTTGGCTACAAAATTTTCATAGTTCATTAACATTAATAAATTATATTTGAAGAAGAAAAATCTTCTGAAAGCGTTGCTAGGATGTATGTTTGTAAGTAAGCGTGTTTGTGCATGTGTGGTTCCCAATACAGTAATAGATATTGCATGAAAAGAGGAGAATTGCAACAAAAGATCACGAAATAAGGAAACGAAATCACTGAAGTGTATTTTGGAATCTGGTTAATTAAGATCAGCCATTTTTATTTACAAAATAATTCATGGAAACACATGTTCACGTATAGCAAATTAGGGAGCTGAAAATACGCATAAGAAAACAGAGAGAAAAAAAAAACATTTACAATTGCTAAGTGAATATATGTAAAGACCAATATGATAAGAACAGATAAGACCAAAGAGAACCTAAAATTGGAATGACTTGATAATTCTGAAAAATGAGGCTCCTGTAATGGCTATTTTCCTGCAACATTACCCAACAGGGAGCGCAGAAGCAATATCATCTGTGTTCATTAGCGGTGAGATTGATATTCGTAGGGAATAAAAATAAAAGAAGTTTCTGCATTCCGATAAAAGATTGTGAGGTTTTAAAACTAGAATCGAAATATATCAAATCAGGAAAGGTTATCGAGAAACGCAAGCTGGCAACGGTGTCATTAATTACGTTTGAGTGGATAAAAGAAAAAAAATAATTAGATTATTGATTATGTATTTTATAGAATTAATGTAAAAGATATTGAAATAAAAAAAATTTACACATGAATAAAAAGCATCAAGTACTGAATATTGTGATAAACGTAAAGGAATCGATTGCATGGGGAAAAAAATTACAAATTTTTAACGAGCTAATTTAATTTTTTTCTTTAAATCAGCTCATAAAAACAAGGAGATTATATTTCCTGCGCCCTTCTTGTATTTTCAAACAATCATGGTTGCCCTAAACAAAGAGGGTTCTAGCAGCTTCGCCGATTAGGTTTTGGAAAAGTATTTCTGGTGAAAAAGGTGCTTGAGTACGTGTTTGTACTCAAAAAAGTAGATGGGATGGTAAAAGGGTTGCCATCAGCAAAAGAAAAAAAAAACCCTTAGAAGATAGTTCAACGGGGTTATAGATCTCTTAGTACGTGTTTTTTTTTTTCTTTTTTTTTTTTTAAGGTGGAGAGATTGCGAATGAGAAGTCGTGTGTTAAGAACAGACTAAAATTACTATAAAGAAAAAAAGAAAAAAAAGAAGGAAAGCAACATTGTTGAGAAATAAAAGTAAATAACAATATAATGCAAGAGGAAACATTTTTGTACAATATATGTAGGAAGAAAGAGAAAAGAACTTCAAATAGAGTGGTAATGGTAAACAGGGAAAATAAAATTACGACGATAGCAGAAAAAGACAAATGTAAAAATAAAATACGGATTTAGAACTGGAAAAAGAAAACTCTAAGTAAAAGCAGAATTGCGACAGGTCATTCGGTGCGGGTTAATTAATATGGACGCTTAAAAAGAGGAGGAAATAAAATATGATATTAAGAAGTGTATGATGATTTAGTTAAATAAAAAACACATAGAAATAAAAAAAACAATCTCATCAGGTAGAAGAAAAATTATATGGAGACAAATCACAAAAAAAAAAAAAAATAAAGAGAAATGAGGATACATGACAAGATGATATTGAATATAATCTGTATTATCATCATCACAATTAGATTTCTTGATCCCAAGTGAAGAAGTAGATCAATACAAGTTCAAGGGACCCTATAGGTACTGTCTATTATGAGAAAGTGTAAAGAAGCCAAAAAAAGAAAAAAAAATTAGGATAGAAATAATGCTAATTAGTCATGGGAAAGAAAGCTATGTAACGAGACTTAACTTTTTCAATAGAAAATATTTGTGCCAATTTTAAGTTTCTAAAATTCAATTGCCTTACCTAATAAATTCTGATTAAGAAGATCATTCCACAACCTTGTCAAAACCTTAACAAAAACTGTTTTAATACTGTACAGTCTTAAGGTTTAAGAAGGAAAATGTAAGACTGTTAAAATCAACTGCGTATTTGATTCTAAGATGTAGGTGGCATTGTCTTGGGAGATTTGAATTCATAAGAGGGTCCATATTATGAAAAAATCTTATTCATCATGTAAAAAGAACTAATTAAGCAATGATGCCTACTATCTTCATGCAGATCAAGGATGAAGATTTTAGTAGATCTCAATCTTCCTGTAACGTACGATTAGTGTCATCTTCTGAGGATCATAAAGGACATCATTCAAAACATGGGAGCACAAAATGATTAAAGCGATTCCCCAGGACAGACCTATCGAAAATATCTCGAAAGACTTTCTCAACATTCTTGTGTGGAATTGATGAATAGACTGAGAGGATGTAATGTTTAAAAACTCAAATCGGTTGGGGTGGCTGATGTGGTAAAGTCCCTGACTGGTGAACGCCGGACTGGGGTTCAAGTCTCGCTCAACTCTTTAGTTCATTTGGTTGCTGCAACCTCACTATCCTTGTGATCTTAGAATGGGAGTTTTGGGGGAACCTATACGTCTATCTGCTGAGTCATCAGCAGCCATTGTCTGGCCCTCCCTGGTCCCAGCTTGGCTCGAGAGGTGGCTTGGGCGCTGATCATACGGTATATATGGTCAGTCTCTTGGGCATTGTCCTGATAGATGGGGCAATGTCACTGTTCCTTACCTCTGCCATTCATGAGCGGCCTTTCAAGCCTTTAAACCTGAAATTTTAAATAATCTACATTTAATTAAAGATACAAAGTCAATGAAAAGAGTCAGGGTGGAGAGGATCTAATTTTCAAAACCTTTTAAAATCATGGGGTTTAACTTAATCCCCCATGATTTGCACCGTGACCACTTTTCTATTCAGAAGTGCTGTTTCCGATGTTAATTGTTACAATATTATAATTTTGATTAAATTTTTAGGTACTGTTTTAGCTTTTAAGATTTTTTTTTTCTACTTCTCTATTCGTACTTGTAATCCAGGTATATAATTTTGTTTTGTCTATATTAAATTTATCTTTGAGTTTCACGCAAAACGTCTTTGATAACGCTTGGTATACAAGTTTATGGAATTGCACAATATAAAAGTTTAAACAATTTACATAATGATATTGATAATAATAATAATAATAATAATAATAATAATAATAATAATAATAATAATAATAATAATAATAATAATAATAATAATAATAATAATAATAATAATAGTAACAACAATAATAATAATAATAATAATAATAATAATAATAATAATAATAATATCGTTATATGCTGTACTTAACACACTGCTGTTTCATTTCCTTATTTCGATATTCTAAGATTCAATATAATCTTGAATTCCAAATATTAATTTCTGATTCCAGAAATAGTCCATGTTTTATCATTTGCTTTCAAATATAATTTTTCCTTTTATCCAGAACAATATGTCTATCTATTATTTTAATTGCAGTCAGGTTAAAAGATCTCAGGTTTGATTCATTCGGTTGTCTGATTATTCCTCTGCTAACATTTGCAAACGGTGTACCTGATATTAGTAAGTCAGCTGTGGTGGGTCACAACTCTGGAGAAGCTATGCAGGGAACCGGCATCCACATTACTAAAATCTCTTTCAAGAAAATATAACCCTTAAAGGGGGGGAAAATAAATAAGAATTACAATTAAATAGAATATCTAGGAAATAATATGTTAACTATTTAAATGTAGTAGGTGTTAAGACACTATTCATATCAGTTAGAGTTAAGTCAATAAGGATTTCACTCAATTGCTCAATATTCTCTCAGTAGAAGATTAGCGTATGCTGAAATATCCTTTCATGCATTTATTCTGTCGTTTACTCTATTTTTATTTAAACTTTTTGTACATCAATCCGTGCTACATAGTACATATTTTTTCTATCCTATAGTTTAGAGACTAAAAATGAATTATCATTTTTCAAAATGATAGAAGCATTTATTCAAGAAAAGCAAAAACAAGAATATTTTAAAATTATATCCGAGTTCTTACATAGCTTTAACACATGCTTAACATACCATCATAACTGACTTTTATCAAGAATGAGTTGCTGCATTGTTAGCCTATCATTT
>NC_090731.1:128089750-128097250 GCF_036898095.1 Palaemon carinicauda
ATATATATATATATATATATATATATATATATATATATAGATGGATATACTGAATAGATATATATATATATATATATATATATATATATATATATATATATATATATATATATATATATATATATATATATATATATATATAGATGGATATACTGAATAGATATATATATATATATATATATATATATATATATATATATATATATATATATATATATATATATATATATTTATTTATAAAGATGGATATACTGATATATATATATATATATATATATATATATATATATATATATATATATATATATATATATGTGTGTGTGTGTGTGTGTGTGTGTGTGTGTGTTTGTATGTGTGTGTATGTGTGTATTAGACTTGAAGCTGTTTCCACCAACGGAAGGTGGATCTAAGGAAGAAAACACAATTGACTTTCCATTAATCTTTTAATTGCTGAATACTGTACGATGCACTATGAACTTCAAACATCTACGCAAAAGCCCATCAATAATGTGTTTGACCCTCGATATACACTAAGCCATAAACCTTTATCACGTATGCACTCGTGTGTTTTACAAACGTTCCAAAATCCAACTATCCAGCGTTCTCGGAGCTTTACTTTTCTCCTACCTTTGAGTTCTTCTGATTTGCACACAAGTTTCACAAATCTTGCTGTTCCCAAGTCCAAAACGAGGATTTAACAAACTCCCTATCCGGTCATTCCTCGTCAGTGCCTTAAGTCCATAGTTCTCCCTATGCAGTTTTAGTAATTATATATTAATCTGTTTACTCTTTTGACTATATTTACAGCTAAATTCTTATATTTTCTTTCCCAGCCTATACTGTACTTATCTCAGATTTCTAAATTTTTCATCTACCAAAGGACATGAAGAAAAACCTCCAGCCACCCTTCTTGCGAATGTATCCAGTAACTGTTTTATATGTTCTGTACTAAGAATTAATCAGAAAAATGTTTTCCATATTAATTTCTCTTTGGCAGGTATATGTTTATTTTTGAAAGTCACATATTTATCCAGAAATCAATTCTTTTTTCCAAACACACCACTACACGACTTTCTCTATTCTCATTTACATCACGATCTGCATATTTAAAAACATCGTCATATCATTCTGTGTCACTTTTATTTGCATTCAAATTTATTCACATTACCACCCTAACTAATTGTGCAAAACCAGAAACAGCTATCTTATGTGAAATCTTTAGAGCCTGTGTATATTAGATGTCAGTTCCTTCCGCGTGCATTGAAAATGGACAGCAGCTAACCTGAATTTAACCCCCCAACTAACCTAACTTACAAGCCGTGTCCTTATCTACTTACCTAATGGGGGGTGTGTAACCCCCTTACACTGGTGTATTCTTAGTCAGCCCTCATCATACATACAGGTGGCCACTATCGTACATACACCCCAAAACTTTATTGTATATCCTCCTAATACTTTTTCTACCGCTATCCTTATTTTCAACTAGACATTTATGCTTTTATTTTCATTTAAGAGCCACAGGAAATGCCTATCGAAAGCCTTGTTATGAATCATGTTTCTTTGCCATTCAATTTCAAATCGTTTTAGCTCTTTTGAAGGAAGTTGGATTCACTATAATTGTTTTTCTATTGATTATTTTTCTTAGCTCAGCTAGAGAGAATTGGTTATAGAGAAGCTCTTCTGTGCCCCCAAAAAGTGAAAACAGGAAACATTATTTGGTACTGAAGCCTTTTCCGATCCGAAAACATCTATCAGTAGGGGAAATGTTCATTGCAGGAAGTCTTGGTATAATGAGAGAAGCCAGAAATGAAAAGACTATGTTAAAGGAGAGAATATATAGTTCTGTATGAAAGGGCAATAAGAAAAGGAGTATAATTTTGTTAATGAAAAATGAGAAATATAAAAGGACAATACCTATCAGAGTTCAAGGATGAAATTTCCCAAAGTAGATAAAACAATATATTGTTGCACTATATGCTTTAGATGTCTTGAGATACTCTGCCATCAATTAAATTTTTTTCAAGGAGCGTCTAATGTATGTTCAATCCTATTATGTACATACAGTGTAATTTTATCTATTCAGCAAATAGTTTATCTAATAGAACAACAGGCTTGTAAGGCAAATACCCACCTAATTCCAATTGATATTGGTCTAGCTTATGTTAATAATGACAACTAATTTTTTGCCAAAAAAAATCTAAAGTAATTATTTTTTTTATTGAAACTGATTTGTTATAATATATAACTTCAACAAAACTAGCTAATTATTATATTGTTTGAGAACGTATCCGGAACTAAATAATTCATGCCCAGAGAAAGAGGCTGATTTACATGGCAATTAGGATCATGTAAAAGTTAAGCTTATTTCTAAACGGCCGCAAAAGTTATGATAGTCAATTTTGATATGTAAGTCAACAAAACCAAAGAAAAATAACTAAACCAATTTATACTAGAGAAGATAAGTGTCAAATCTTTAAAGTAATTCTAATAGTTTAAGTATTGGTTATCGTGGAAAAGTTGGAATAAGGAAAGGGTAAAACTTGGTTTTCTGGTCTTCTAGATTGCTTAGATATTTACATGACCATTCGCAAATACTGGTGTCCAAAACGTTTCCTCGAGTCTTTTTATGGAAATAAAAACTCCGATTTCGTCCTCCACATGTTGCAAAATCTTATCGGAAATGCTCTCAGGCTGCGATGTGGTGACTTCGAGATCAATATTGAGCTCTTTGGAGGCTTTAGGATCGGATTTACAGGTTTAGGGGATGTTTAGTAGAGCGGAAACCGGAGGCAGAAGGAAAAGAGGATGAGAGAGGAATGAAGCAGAGCTGGTCAGAAAGGGAAAGGGGATTTGGGGATGGATGGAATGAAGATGGTATTGGGATTAGGTGTTGGAGGGATAACAAGTTTAATATCACAATCATTTTTTGCCAATATTGCAGAAGGGGGTTGTTGGTGGCTTTGGGGTGATAGCATGGGCAAGGTCCATATTTCGTCTTTTATAGCGAATTTACTCGTTTTGGGGATCCTTAAAAAGGTTATTGTGAAAATTTCACCATTTCCTGCAGTTACTGAGCTAGTTAGCGTTACCTATACAACTACTTGAACAGTGTTAGTATGGTTGATATCGGGGTACCTGAAGCCCCTTCTACACGAGGGGCAAATGCTTGGCCCCTTCAAAAAACATAAAGAATCTGAAAATATCTGAGATAGACAGTGTTTCGTCTGCTATTAAAAATTGAATGGTGGATATATTGTATAATTAGAATTACAATATAGAATATGAGAACTAATTTTCATAATGATTGAATAGATGGTATAGATATTAGGAAAAAAAACCACAATGAAATAAAAATCAAAGCAAAAAGACGGACTTAATAGGTAAATAGATTTTATCACAAAGAAAAGACATAATTTGGTGATAGAATAAAATGAAAGGAGAGAAAAGTTGATAATATTAATGATTTCAAATGATGTAAATACCGATGGGGAGAAGATGCTTCAAAATAAATAGCATATTTATTTGACAACGATAAAAGGAACAAAATAGAACTTATCAAAAAATACTATACCAGATTGAAGAAAGAAAGGAGGGTACAAAGGAAGAAGGTGATTATAATAATTGCCATACCGTTGCAGATGAATCATTAAGAAGAAAGAAAATTTATGAAAATGCCAAAGGAGGAATATGATTAAGAAATATTATTATCACACTGAACGAAATGATAGATTAGGAAATAAGAAACCTAATGAGAACAGGAAAAGTATTAGAACTTTATTTTGGTAAACAACAGGGAAATATTGAAGGTTGTGGTGGCTGATGTAGTAACGTCCCTGACTGGTGAACGCTAGGCTTGGGCTCGAACTCCTTAGTTTCTTTGTTGCAGCAACCTCACCATCCTTGTGAGCTAAGGATGTAAGGTTTGGGAGAGCCGAAGGTTGTGGTGGCCGATGTAGTAACGTCCCTGACTGGTGAACGCTAGACTGGGGTTCGAACTCCTTAGTTTTATTGTCGCAGCAACCTCACCATCTTTGTGAGCTAAGGATGTAGGGTTTGGGGGAGCCGATGGTTGTGGTGGCCGATGTAGTAACGTTCCTGACTGGTGAACGCTAGACTGGGGTTCGAACTCCTTAGTTTTATTGTCGCAGCAACCTCACCATCTTTGTGAGCTAAGGATGTAGGGTTTGGGGGAGCCGATGGTTGTGGTGGCCGATGTAGTAACGTCCCTGACTGGTGAACGCTAGACTGGGGTTCGAACTCCTTAGTTTTTTGGTCGCAGCAACTTCACCATCTTTGTGAGCTAAGGATGTAGGGTTTGGGGGAGCCGATGGTTGTGGTGGCCGATGTAGTAACGTCCCTGACTGGTGAACGCTGGACTGGGGTTCGAACTCCTTAGTTTTATTGTTGCAGCAACCTCACCATCTTTGTGAGCTAAGGATGTAGGGTTTGGGGGAGCCAATGGTTGTGGTGGCCGATGTATTAACGTCCCTGACTGGTGAACGCTAGACTGGGGCTCGAACTCCTTAGTTTTTTGGTCGCAGCAACCTCACCATCCTTGTGAGCTAAGGATGTAAGGTTTGGGAGAGCCGAGGGTTGTGGTGGCCGATGTAGTAACGTCCCTGAATGGTGAACGCTAGACTGGGGTTCGAACTCCTTAGTTTTATTGTCGCACCAACCTCACCATCTTTGTGAGGTAAGGATGTAGGGTTTGGGGGAGCCGATGGTTGTGGTGGCCGATGTAGTAACGTCCCTGACTGGTGAACGCTAGACTGGGGTTCAAACTCCTTAGTTTTATTGTCGCAGCAACCTCACCATCTTTGTGAGCTAAGGATGTAGAGTTTGGGGGAGCCGATGGTTGTGGTGGCCGATGTAGTAACGTTCCTGACTGGTGAACGCTAGACTGGGGTTCGAACTCCTTAGTATTATTGTCGCAGCAACCTCACCATCATTGTGAGCTAAGGATGTAGGGTTTGGGGGAGCCGATGGTTGTGGTGGCCGATGTAGTAACGTCTCTGACTGGTGAACGCTAGACTGGGGTTCGAACTCCTTAGTTTTATTGTCGCAGCAACCTCACCATCTTTGTGAGCTAAGGATGTAGGGTTTGGGGGAGCCGATGGTTGTGGTGGCCGATGTAGTAACGTCCCTGACTGGTGAACGCTAGACTGGGGTTCGAACTCCTTAGTTTTATTGTTGCAGCAACCTCACCATCTTTGTGAGCTAAGGATGTAGGGTTTGGGGGAGCCGATGGTTGTGGTGGCCGATGTAGTAACGTCCCTGACTGGTGAACGCTAGACTGGGGTTCGAACTCCTTAGTTTTATTGTCGCAGCAACCTCACCATCTTTGTGAGCTAAGGATGTAGGGTTTGGGGGAGCCAATGGTTGTGGTGGCCGATGTAGTAACGTCCCTGACTGGTGAACGCTAGACTGGGGTTCGAACTCCTTAGTTTTTTGGTCGCAGCAACTTCACCATCTTTGTGAGCTAAGGATGTAGGGTTTGGGGGAGCCGATGGTCGTGGTGGCCGATGTAGTAACGTCCCTGACTGGTGAACGCTAGACTGGGGTTCGAACTCCTTAGTTTTTTGGTCGCAGCAACCTCACCATCCTTATGAGCTAAGGATGTAAGGTTTGGGAGAGCCGATGGTTGTGGTGGCCGATGTAGTAACGTCCCTGACTGATGAACGCTGGACTGGGGTTCGAACTCCTTAGTTTTATTGTCGCAGCAACCTCACCATCTTTTTGAGCTAAGGATGTAGGGTTTGGGGGAGCCGATGGTTGTGGTGGCCGATGTAGTAACGTCCCTGACTGGTGAACGCTAGACTGGGGTTCGAACTCCTTAATTTTTTTGTTGCAGCAACTTGACCATCTTTGTGAGCTAAGGATGTAGGGTTTGGGGGAGCCGATGGTTATGGTGGCCGATGTAGTAACGTCCCTGACTGGTGAACGCTAGACTGGGGTTCGAACTCCTTAGTTTTTTTGTCGCAGCAACCTCACCATCCTTATGAGCTAAGGATGTAGGGTTTGGGGGAGCCGATGGTTGTGGTGCCGATGTAGTAATGTCCCTGACTGGTGAACGCTAGACTGGGATTCGAACTCCTTAGTTATTTTGTCGCAGCAACCTCACCATCCTTATGAGCTAAGGATGTAGGGTTTGGGGGAGCCGATGGTTTTGGTGGCCGATGTAGTAACGTCCCTGACTGGTGAACGCTAGACTGGGGTTCAAACTCCTTAGTTTTTTTGTCGAAGCAACCTCACCATCTTTGTGAGCTAAGGATGTAGAGTTTGGGGGAGCCGATGGTTGTGGTGGCCGAGGTAGTAACGTCCCTGACTGGTGAACGCTAGACTGGGGTTCAAAGTCGTTAATTTTTCTGTCGCAGCAACCTCACCATCCTACTGAGCTGAGGATAGAGGGTTTGGGGGAGCCTATAGGTCTATCTGTTGAGTCATCAGCAGCCATTTCCTTGTCCTCCTTGGTCCTAGCTTGAGCAGAGAGAGAGCCTGGGCGCTAATCATATGATATATGGTCAGTGTCTAGGGCATTGCTCTTCATAAGGCAATGTCACTGTCCTTTGCCTCTGCCATTCATGAGAGTTAAACCTTTAAGTGTATTAAGTACCTCGAGTTTTACAGTGTTTAAAGAGTGACAAGTGGTACTTCCCTTTTAGGATCTAATCGTGGCTTAGTCACTTAATATATTTAATTTTCTTTATATCTGATTTATATCTTGAGTGGACTACAGTTTACCTTCTTAGGTTTAAATCTTTTTTCCCTTTTGGTTATATTTAGTCTATTTCACTCAGTAGAGGAATCTTTAGTGAACAAAAGTCTGATATAAAGTAATCATACTATGAGGATAAATCATAGATTAATTCAGTTTTATTTTAAAAGAGCTAGTTGAATTGGTTCCCAATGAGAAGAAACACCTAGGAATCTTTGCATCAGAAATATGATCATAATCATCATACCCGTAATTTTAGAACCAGGAAGTATCGCTTATAAATCATTTAAAATCCAAATAACAACATATCGTATTATTTCGAATCTATATTAGTTTCTAAGAATCCATGTGAGGATGTTACTATCTGTAAGCGTATTTTATTTTCTTTTTTTTTTTTTAGAAATCTTTTGTTGTAATATTTTCTCCATCATAACAATATTTTTCTGCTTCCATGTAATTCTATAAACCTGCATGTAATATGAAGTCTTTGTTCCTCTTATTTTGACTTTTGACTCCACTAGGTAATTGGGGTTATTCATATTGTCCTGTTATTTTACCAACTTTCAGTTATGAGGCTGAATTAGTAACGTGTAATGGCATGATGATGTGAAGAGATGGGACATTTGTTAATTAGGATTTGGCTCTGTATATATTAATGCATTTCAGTGTTTCTTTTGTATCATATTTCTCGTAGGTCATAAATATGATTAATTTTTTATTTAGTTTTCTCTCTATCTGTACATCAAACTATGGCTCTATTCTCTGGTGTTTGAACCAGGAAACAA
>NC_090731.1:128102250-128104041 GCF_036898095.1 Palaemon carinicauda
ATGATTTTTTTTTTTTTTTTTATTTCCACTTCATTTTAATTCTCGACCAGGGAAAGTCGGCAATTTCCTGCTGGTCCCCCGGAATTCAAAAACCCTTTCATACACATCCACTTCCGGCAACTGTCTCAGTATGATGATGAGTCGGGTTCCTAAAACATCTTCATTACTCGCCTGAAATATTCCTTCACTAATGACTCTTCTAGCAATGGGTTTTACTTGTCTTATTATTATTATTTTTTTTTTTTTTTTGGTTACTCTTATTCTCTTTCCAAGCCTCTCCCAGTTCCTCACTTTTGGTGAATATGAATTAGGTGTGAATTCAACTTTAAGATGAATTCCAGAGATGAGGTAAGCGTTCATGGGCCATTTATAGTTTTAGGTAAAGCAAGGAGGAAGGACTAGACAAAAGCAATGAGAAACTGAGTAGTATAGGAATTAGGACAAAGGAGGGTAACATAGGTTTAACTTGAAGCCTTGAGTATGAATAACCTGCAAATGAAAACTGTTAAGATGATTAAAATAAAAAGTAAGCTGAATAATTAAAAAGGTATCGGAGTAGAGATTATACGTGTACCGGAGGGTGACTATGAAAACACTAAGTAAAATACTTTGATGAAAAAAAAAAATTTCTTTTTAGATATTGATGAGAGCTAGCAATATCTTCTCAACAAATAGACGGTAATTAAAAATTCGGTATAAATAGAGAGTTAATATATTTATCGGACTTGCATCACTCCCACGAACCTAGCAGCAGCTTCAATCAGTATATTAAAACGAACAAAGAATCCTTCAACTTTATTAGCCATTGAAGATTTTCACGAAAATTTTATATCAAGGTTTCACAATAAAGTACTTCTAGGTAAACGTATAAACGCCATATTCTTGGAAAACAGAGTTGAAGTAAATCTTAAAATGGAGTTTATAGACTCTGATCCATAATCTTCAAGAAGAGGTTTTCCGTTTTTAGTAATATCGATAAGATTGTTTCTCTAGATTACTCTCTATTATCATATTTTTACTTAACATTTGCGTTACCTAAAATCTGAATTCATGGAGGAATGTAGACTAAGTAAACAGGTATTATGAGGGAGGGTCTGAAGATGGATAGATATGGGAAAAGATAATTAATAGGACCGATAATCTTCCAGATATATTGCTGAGAGAATACATGATTATATGTATTCATATATTGGTATAAACAAAATGATAATCCAGAGTTAGAGTGAAAACTACATTAGCAAATATGCAAAAAGAAAAAAAAATATTGGGATGTATCAATGGACAGCAATTGCTAAGACTATAAATTTAGAACTAATGAATCGAAAGAATGAGATTATTTTACTAAAAAAGAAATATGGTCATTGCTTAAATTAGTCATTAGATTTGTTGGGAAGGCCAGTAGAAAGAAACGGAGTTCTATATCGGAAGACACAAGACGCTAAAACTAGAAACATATATTTGTATGTTTCTTCTGACTAAATGCATTGGTCTGAAATACTGGCTTGTTTTCTTCAAAGGAAAACCTCTGACTCGGGTTGTGTAAGTTACACCATGTTAGATGTATTTATGTTTTTTTAAAGCTGGTCTAAATTATATATCGTACTTTTACGAACCAATTGTTTGTATTGGATATAAGTCGACTACAACCATGACATTACTGAAGACAACTGTAATAACTACATCGTAAATTGTAATTTTGATTTTCATCTTAATACTTTATAATGATTTATTCACAAAGGTTCCTGATGTAACAATCATATGGATGCCCAAAGGCTACGTCATGAATAGGCG
>NC_090731.1:128104541-128117041 GCF_036898095.1 Palaemon carinicauda
AACTCTTTGATATTCTGGATTTCATCGTTATTAATGAAGGTTTTCTTTAGCTGTTAAGTGATATTTTCAATCTTTCAGTCCTTTCTTTTTCATGTCTGGGAAGCCATGGAATACTCTAAGAAACTTCCAATCACTGAGGAATGTCCCATTGGGGAATGAAAATTGACGAAGGATAGAAATTGTTGAAAGCGAAGACGTTTGGTGGATAGGAAGATGGAGAAATGGAAAACGTTGAAGAATGGTTAGGTGTGAGGGAAATGGTATGTGGACCTCGATTGGTAGAATGTGAATGATTAACTTACTTTTATATATATACAAAAAAAAATGACATATATATAATATATTTGGATGTTTAAGATACATGAATTGGCAAGCCAGCATAATCAAAAAATTATAATGACAATTCATTATTATTAATTATTATCATTGGATTATATATTATTATTATTATTATTAATTATTATTATTATTATTATTATTATTATTATTATTATTATTATTATTATTATTATTATTATTATTATTATATATTATCATTATTTATTATTAATAATTATTATTATTACTACTTACTTATTATTATTATTATTATTATTATTATTATTATTATTATTATTATTATTATTATTATTATTATTATTATTATTATTACTATTATTATTATTATTATTAGCTAAGCTGAAACCCTAGTTGAAAAAGGGGTTTCAACTGGGAAAATAGCCCAGCTTAGGAAAGAAATAGGGAAATAGATAAACTACATGCAAAATTTTGAACAATAAAAAATTAATATTTCAAGAACAGAAACAAAATTAAAACATATCTTTCATATATGAACTATAAAAAGACTAACGTCATCCTGTTCAACATAAAAACAGAAGTTCTACAAATTCAACTACCCGATTAGGAAGATCATTCCACAAATTGGGCACGTTGGGAATAATAATTCTAGAATAATGTGTAGTATTGAGCCTCATGATAGAGAAGGCCGTGACTATTAGAATTACCTGCAAATCTTATTTGTTATATGCACAGATCATAAGTACCAATGGAGGTTGGAAGAGGAAAAAAAATTGACTTATATATGCTAAAGGATATGGAAAAGTACTAAAATTTGATGACTAAATGTATCATATATATATATATATATATATATATATATATATATATATATATATATATATATTTATATATATATATATATATAATATATATATATATATATATATATATATATATATACTATATAAAACATCTATACTATGGAAAAGTACTAAAATTTGATGACTAAATGTATCATATTAAATGAAGCATCTGCTTGGATGAGATCCTTTATCTTAAGTAATATCAAAGTCACTAATTATTGTCATTATCATTTAATGAATTGTAATCGGAGTTAAAGAGGATATTTCGTTATACATGAGAGAAAAGATTTGAAAATTGGAAAAGAAACTGATAGAAATCGAAAGCAAAAGAAAGGAAAAGACGAGGTGGTGAAACAGAAAAAAAGTGATAAGCTAAGGATTTTTCTACATGGAACGAAGACAGTCGGAGAACCCCTTCACAGACTGAGAGGGGAGACAAGAGTTCAGAGGTTGGAAGAATAAAATTGAAAGTTAAGTTTGGGAAGAGTAGAGATATGCGGAGCTCTTTTGCTACTATTTCGAGTTTTAGAATATTTGAAAGGAATGGATCGATGAGTTGCCAATAAAAGGAAAATTAGTAGGAGTAGTAGTAGTAGTAGTAGTAGTAGTAGTAGTAGTAGTAGTAGTATGTTGCATTGAACATAATTATATAAAGGAGGAAATTTACCAGCCAAATGAGTCAAGCTCGACTCTTAGAGCTGACCAGAGTAAAATAAGGAAGGAAAAATAGTATAGATGTTTTATAATATATATATATATATATATATATATATATATATATATATATATATATATATATATATATATATAGTATATATATATATATATATATATGTATATATATATATATATATATATACATATTATATATATATATAATATATTATATATATATATATATATATATATATATATATATATTATATATATATAATATATATATATATATATATAATATAATATATATATTATATATATATATATATATAAATATATATATATATATATATATATATATATATATATATATATATATATATATATATATATTATATATATAAATTAACATATATATATATATACATATATATATATATATATAATATATATATATATATAATATATATATATATATAATAGTATATGTGTGTGTGTGTGTGTGTGTGTGTGTGTGTGTGTGTGTGTGTGTGTGTGTGTATGTATGTGTGTGTACACCTAGAAAAATAGATAGATTAACTTCTCTTTTATTGATTAAAAAAAGTAATAATAATTTCAGCCCCCCAAAAATACACTAAAGATAATATCACAGCCTTATTATCTAGTGAACTCCCTGAAGTGCAGGATTGATGGTTTTAAATAAAGATTAAGAACAAATAAAAACCATTGGATTCTTTCTCTATGAAAAATCACATTTCCATTTTCTTTCCATTATTGTCATGGGTCTTCATCCAGAATCCTAGATGAGTGTATGATTTTTTTTTCGGTATAAGAAACGTAAAGAAATTTAGATTTCATGACAACAGAAATGACCTACGTATATCTTACCATCAGTCAAACAGCTAAAAATTTGGTTTTTGTCTCTCCGAATATATTTCAGGTTTTATCATAAACATAAGAAACAAGATATTCTTACCATCAAATTATGTATAAATAAATGAAAAATTCAATTCGGAATTAGCACTCAAAGCATTTATAAATATATGTGTATGTACACTACGTATGTTTAAGAGAGAGAGAGAGAGAGAGAGAGAGAGAGAGAGAGAGAGAGAGAGAGAGAGAGAGAGAGAGAGAGAGAGAGAGAGAGAGAGAGAGAAGCTTATTGTATGGAAATTACCAGCGTTCCTCTTAAAAATTTTTGGTAAGATTCGCTATAACAGTTGCATTTTTTCCCAAATTATCATAGTTTCGTTATAAACTTTCAAGACTAATATGAGCATAAAATGTAAGTCAATCCTGACACCAGTTTATATTAAACACAGTAATTATTCTTGCATTTCTTTTACCACATTTAATTTGTTGTTTCGCACTACTTAGTTTTTATTCTATATCCCAATTATTGTTTTCCTCTCTCTCTCTCTCTCTCTCTCTCTCTCTCTCTCTCTCTCTCTCTCTCTCTCTCTCTCATGGATGATCACAAAATGAAGGAGGGATGACTCTATATTTCTTTGGAGCTAAGAATGATTTTTGTATGCGATGATAAAATACCTAATATCAACTTAGATTATTTTCTCCAACATCTTAAGAAAAAGAGGTTATCGAAAAGGCAAAATTTTCAGATTCTTTTTTCCTCTCCCTTAGTTAGCCTCTTTTGGACCCTTGAAAATCTCAAATATCCCGGGAGAAATCACAAGTTGTTGGTTAATGCTCTTATGAATAACTTATTTGATAGTCAAAACAGCATTCATCAATGATAGTTTCACAACTTATTACAAACATGATTTTGCAGGTGGATGACGTAACATATGGCCTGGGTAGACATGGAAATGCGACATTTTTCCTGTTCATTATTCGAAATGTCTATTCTGACTACCCTGATTAAAAGAACATCATATATCTTTTGGCATATAACTATTACTTCTTAAATTATTTGAATCCTTGATGAATAATGATTTTCTCCATTCCAGGAAACTCCATTTGGCAGCGCTGTCCTAAACTCGTCCCCCCCCAAACTTAACTATGTAGATAGTTGTTACCTTGGTCTCTTGTCCGGCGATGTGACTTACCATCTATATGTTCTGATAAAGAAATATAATACTAAACACTTTTATGATAAACTCGGGTTGTCGTCAGATAGTATATAAATAATTCCCACCATTTTCTAATAAAAATATTAATTTTTTGTAATGAGACAATCGTTAGGGAATTTACCAACTACCAATTCTTTAGACTCTACCTTCCTAACGCACTTTTTCACATACGTGGTCGTCAAATAATACCCTATATTAGTTGGAACAAGTTACCTCTGGTGACATCTGTTGGTGGCAAAATAAAACTCGTTACGATTTAAGGGAGGGAGCTTGAATAGTTTGCGTTATTAGGCCTTTCAGAGTGTTAGACAATTGGTATTTTACGTTTATTTCACTGCAAACATTTGTCAACCCATAGAGCATATTAATTATCTTTAGGTTCCATAAAAAGATAATTGAAAATTAGATCAGGTAACTGTATAACTACTTGATGGTCTCGCCGATTTCAATACATTTGGAACTCTCTGACGACCACTCCCCCTGACCCCCAAAAAGTAATTGAAATAACAATTGTTTGCTGATTAAATATTTCCGTAGCTTATATTGGGAAATTTTGTAGTTTCCTAAAAACGGAATTTTTAGGGAAGCGAAAAATCTATTTTGGGTGAAGTAGCCATCTCGTCCTGATGGAAGTTCCTTATTAGTAGCTTCCTAGGGTATATTTGACTACAGTGATATTCCCAGAGAATTTTACCTAGAGGTACCCAGAATTCTAACTCCTGGAGCGAATATCCTAACTAATCCTTAAAGGGATATCGCAAAATAGCAGAAGACGTATTCTTGACCAGAGCATTATTGTATCTGTGGATTTTTTATTTTTTTGCCTTGTCCTCAAGACAGAATCCCTTGATCAATTTAGACCTAGAGACCTATGATGTTACCGTCATACATCATTACTTCTAATCATGAACCATGTTAGTGCTTCCTGCCCCCTACAGGGAAGAGTCATGCTAGACTCTGGAAAAGTCTCGAAGATTACATATTACATACGGATATCTTAGTAAACGAACCGTTATATTGGTCTCACTTATACTTTGTAAAACAAAGCTTGTATTGGAAACTGACTGATGTGCGTATGCAATACTGACACCTCCCCCCGGTGTACAGAGTTCGACGTATGTACCGACAAAACGTTTGTATCCATTTAGGAACCAACATTAGTATCAGTCAGCATCACATTCAGGGTATACTGGCCTGACATATGTAAAGGCCAAAGTCAAGGAGTGTTTGTTTACATGAAGGAACAATCTTATAGATTTTCTTTTATATCATGCAATATTCGAAGGTTAGAGGGAATGCTCAACATATCTTTATTAAATTGGACTTCAGGCGAATAAGACGCAAATGTCATTTAGAGCTTATTTATTGACAAACAATAAAATGTATAGTTCAATCTGAATTTTATAAAATAACCTAAGATATGAAAGAAATCAATTGAAGCATAAAGATATCAGTAATACAAGAAATAATTGTTTCATCTAAAAAGGAAACGTATCAATGGCACTATAAACGAAAATGTTAATAAATTTTCATTAATTTCTGTTATTACTGTCCATTCACACTTGCCTAGAAACGCATGGCACACGTTTTATGTATTATGCTTATTTCACCTTTTGTTTTTGGAACAGTCCGTGAGGGCACCTTGGTGACCTTTCAATTAGCATGTTGTACCATCAAGGGACCACACGCGCACCCTTAAATGTCCCAATTAGTTTTCACTGTTCCTTGCAGAATTAGGCAACAGGTTTTAAAACACTACCTGCTGCCATCACAAACCTCTTCAGTTCTTCTACTTTCTTCGCGTAGTGTCTAAAAAATACTCTGGATTACTTCCAGCCAGTGTAAGAGCGAACACGTTCGAAGTCCATTTAATGGAAAAAGTTAAGGGAAGAGGCAATTTTTCTCAGATCGTGACCTGCGGGTTTACTGTCCAGATCCGCTCTGCGAATGAAGTAGGTGATCTTCGCCTTTAGTTGTTTCAGAGATAAACTTGAACCTGAGGTTTCTCCCCCTAAAAAGCTGTCCTCCCCTAAAGTCCAAAGTTCTACGAAGATAGACCTTTAGGCACTGTAATGGACATAGAGAGACATCTTCTTTCAGAGGGTAGATTCTCCAGGGACCCCACCTTTTGGTAGGTAGCTCATTTTTGGCGAGAAACAATGGGTCAGGAAAAAGATTCAGTTCTCCCCCTTCTAAGAACTGAATATGACCCTCATCTCTCGAAAGGGCCACTATTTCGCTAACTCTGGCACCCGAGGCTAGTGCAAATAGAAATATAACTTTTTGAGTTAAATCTTTCAGAGATCAATCTTCATTGTTCAGCGTAGATGCTAAGTGAAGAACCTTATCCAGAGACCACGAAATGGGTTTCGGAGGTGCTGCCGGCCTGAGTCTAGCACAGGCCTTAGAAATTTTGCTGAAAATTTCATTGGAGAAGTCGACCTGGAAGGCATACAATAAGGGTCTCGTCAAGGCAGATTTACACAAGGTTATCGTGTTGGCTGCTAAACCTTGTTCATGAAAGTGGATAAAGAAGGATTAACTGAAATCTGTTGAGATTTCTTTTGGTTTCTTTTCCTTGACAAAGGCAACCCATTTCTTCCACGATGACTCATATTGTCTTCTGGTAGAATTAGATTTATATTCCTCTAAGAAGTTTATGCTGTCTCTCGAGATCCCCGAATCTCTTCTTCACGCTAAGGAGAGAAAATCATGAGATGAAGGTTTCGAGTTTTCTATGATGAAGCGAAGACAGTCAACTTCTGCACCCGATGAGTCAGAACTAGATCCGGCAATGGGACCAACGTCAGTCGCAGTTCTAACGCTAGAGGGAACCAGACTCTGTTTGGCCACTTGTGAGCCACTATCGCAGCTGTTCCCCTGAATGATCTCAGCTTGTTAAGGACTTTCAGTAGAAGGTTGGGTGGAGGGAACAGGTAAATCCTGGACCATCTCTTCCAATCGAGGGACATGGCGTCCACTGCTTCGACTAGAGGGTCCTCGTATTGGACCACGTAACGAGGTAGCTTGTTGTCGCTCGTCGCAAAGAGGTCAATC
Source organism: Palaemon carinicauda (assembly GCF_036898095.1). Lineage (NCBI taxonomy): Eukaryota > Metazoa > Arthropoda > Malacostraca > Decapoda > Palaemonidae > Palaemon > Palaemon carinicauda. The sequence goes on from NC_090731.1 coordinate 128,111,488, forward strand.
TGCAGTTCTGGGACTTGATGTAAGATGAAGGAGAATGACCCCTACGTCTAGGGACCATTCTGAGTCTATCGGTGTGAACCTGGATAGAGCGTCCGCCGTCATGTTGCGGAATTCTTGGAGGTGAACTGCTGATAAGTGCTATCTCTTCGTTTCCGCCAAGCGGAAGATGGCCAACATCACTTGATTGATTTGAGGTGATCTCGAACCTTGATGATTCAGGCATCTCACTATCACCTCGCTGTCTAGGACAATCTTATGTGGGTCGAGAGGCGTGGCGATAATATCTTTAGCGAAAGAAAGACTGCCATGGCTTCCAGAATGTTGATATGGAAGGTCTTGAATAGATTAAACCAAGCTCTTGGACTTTCCGTTGGTGAGAGTGACCTCCCCATCCTTCCTTTGAAGCGTATGTATGGATGATGACTGAGGGTGGAAGTGGTCGAAGAGGTATTGATTTCCTCAGGTGCTTGGCTTTCGACCATGGCTTGAGAAGGGATCGCAGTCGAGTTGGAAATGGTCTTTTCAGATCTCTTCAACCATTTTATGCGTATTTTCTCCAGACCCCTGTTGCATCCTTTAGCTGTGCTCGTAGCACTGGATCTGTCACTGAAGCAAACTGTAGCGAGCCCAGCACTCTCTCTTGTTGGCGTCTTGATATCATCGGATTCCAGAAGTCTTTTGACAGATCCTGCTAACTCTTTCCTTTTCTTCAGTGGAATGGAAAGTCGGTGTGACTGTAAGTTCCAGTGGATTCCCAACCATTGAAACTTTTGAGCTGGAGATAGTCGAGACTTTTTGGTGTTGATCTTGAATCCCAGATGTTGCAGGAACTGGATCACTTTCTTAGAAGCTTGCATGCATTCCGTCTTGGATGCTGCCCACACTAGCCAATCGACCAGGTAGGCAACTACTTGGACACCTTTTAGGCGTAATTGATGAATGGTTGCATTTGCAAGCTTTGTGAATACCCTTGGGACTATGTTTAGACCGAGGGGCATGGCTCTGAAGGCGTAAAGCCTTCCTTGTAGCTTGAAACCCAGGTAGGAGGAGAGTTGACGATTGACTGGGACATGCCAGTAGGCATCCGCCATGTCTATAGAGACAGTATATGCCCATTTGGGCAACCGGGTCCTTATGTGTTGAAGTGTTAATATCCGGAACTCTGAGTTTGTGTGAGTCCTTCTTGGGAACACTAAACAGCCTTCCTTGGAACTTGACAGACTTTACTCTCCGTATTACTCTTTTCTCCAAGAGTTCCCACACATATTCTTCCAGAACGGGGGTGGAGTTGTTGGAAGAATTGAGGGAATGAAGGTGGAGTGATGTTCCAGCTCCAACCCAGTCCGTTCTTGATCAGGCTGTGGGCCCAGGAATTGAAGGTCCAATGATCCCGAAATGAGTATAGTCTCCCTCCTACCAGGAGCATCTCACTTTTGCTGTGGACCAGAGGACTTGCCCTCCATGACCACGTACTCCTCTGTATCCCCTTCCTCTTGAGGGGCGTCTAGAGGCGCCTATAGCTGATCCTCTAGCTTTAGGCCGAAAGGTAGTTGACTGCCTTTCGAAAACTGGAGTAAAGGCTGGCGACTGCGTCGCCACTGGCAGGGGTACCAACTGCTAAGTGGTTGGAGGTTGTGCCACCATCCGTGGTATCATGGTCGTAGGAAGTTGTTACTGTTGTTACTGTTGTCTGTATTGTTTGGACTGGCGAGAGGGTAGCCTAGACTTCTTCGTCTTCCTCTTAGGTTGGGTCCCTCATCGGGGGAAGACTTCCTCTTCAGTGATAAGCCACACTTCTGGAGAAGGTTCCTGTTCCTCCGTGGAGGCTTTATCCACTACTTCCTTGACCACTTCGCTCGGGAAGAGGACCTTTCCCCAGATACTGGATGAGATTAGCTTCCTGGGTTCATGTCTCACCGCAGCCGAGGCAAACACCAACTCCCTACAAGCCCTTCTGGACTTAATGAAGCTATACATGTCTTTGGTTACAGGGGCCAGATGGGTTTTGGCCACTACCATTAACATGTCCGGGTTCTTGGGATCACTTGCCATTGTCTCCAAGGTAGTCTGGAAGGACATGGATGCAGCAAGTCTTTCTTTTGTCTCCTGCTCCCTGCGCAAGAGAAAATCAGACAACTTTGGAAGGTTTTCATTGAACTGACATCCGACAATGTCTGCTTCCAAACTTCCCGAGTGAGAAGGTAAGATGGACGACATTCCAGTCTTTTTGGTCGATAGGCAAAGTCAGGGATAAGGGCCTACACTCGTCTAGTGAAGGACATGGTTCCCCTGCCTCAATAACCTTTAAGGCTGCCTTGTACCCCTTTTTCCATAAGGAGAAAGGCTGTAGATGGAGAAGCCAAAAAGAACGGTTGCTTATTACTCAATGCTGGCGTTTTTGAGTTAGTGAAGCCCCTCTCTTTCATCGAACTTGCCAGTAAAGCCTGTGCTTTAGATTGGTTAAACACTATGACCTCTTTTGGCTCCGTTTCCTCCTTTGAGGCTGGTTCCTTCTTCAAACGGACATAGCAGTCCGGGTACGACTCAAAGTTTGGCCAAAATCCCACCTCTTCAATGGGGACTGAGCCAAGCTTCTCCGAGATGACAATCTTCCCGGTCGTCATCGGCATGTGTTCTGCATAACGCCAAGGGTTCACATCTGAACATAAAGGAAGGTCCTTTGCGTTGAGTTTCTTCTGAGGCCCGCGTGATGGTGCGAGTCTATGCATCTCCAGCTTCATCGAAGTTTCCTTTTCGTCACTCTTCTTCGGCATTTGCTGAATCATTTCCATGATCAAAGAGAGAGTTCTTCCAAGTTCAGCTGGAAGAGCAGACGATGTCGATGGAACTGATTCTGGGGCAGGAACCAACGAGATTGACCACTCGTCGACCTCTTTCTCCTCGGTCTCAGGAGCCACATTCGACTCCTCCTCATGGTCTTCTGCGAGAAGGTCCTTTTCTGTGTCCTCTGACACTTCTGACATCCTGTTGTCAAGTTGGATGTCCTTCAATGCGTCCGAGACATCCGACTCTTCCGGAATCTGGACCCAGGGGATCTCTGAATGAGGCTGGGGGATAGCTGCATCCGAAGATGCCCTGGGGAAAAGATAGGCCCGCATCTTTTCGCTTAGAAGGTAAGGCCCTGTGGTATTCTTTTGAAAACCCCAGACCCATCTACGCAGCTTATTCCTTGCTGCATCCCTTATTTCCGCCGACTTATGGGTGTCAAACGCCTCAGTAATCAAGTTTTAACAAATGTCCCATACCTGAGGGTCCCAATACTTCAGTATACCCTTGGTGACAGCACAGATTGCGTGCTTCCTGCACAGCTCATGTCCGCTGAAGTTCCCACTGCGGACGTTACAAAACATACTCCTGCACTTTGGCTAGTCCTCCTGTAAAGAGAAGAGATTCCAAAGAGTATCCAGTGAAAAACTCACAAAATTTAGTATATAATTCATTATTTTGTATATAGCTTAGGATAGATAGGCTAGAAAAGAAAAAAGGAAAGACACATACATGTGCTTCCTGTTGAGCCAATTGCTCTGAACTCCCACAACATTATAACTATGGTTAATTCTATTCTTAAAAAACCTTTGGAATTTTCTTATCTTATAAGAATATGTAAGTTTATTTCAACACTAAATTCCAGATATTTTAATATGGGGGATTCTAAATTATTTAAAGAAATAATTAAATTTCTTTATACTGTACGGTCTCACAATAGGCCGTACATGACAGCACAGTGCATGTTGGATGAAATTTTTGGTAACAGTATAATCTATACTGTAGTTTTCTATTTGCAGTATGTACTGTACCATTATTATACTGTCTACTGTATACCCATATACCGTAGTGCCGGCTGGCATATGCCGGCCGGCTAGTACCTGGGTATAATGCCATGGTATACTACCTTTAGGACTAATGGGCAGCAGATCACTGGTTACTAGGTGCCGGCCGGCAATCTCTGCCACACAATAGGTAATATGCCGGCAATGACTGCACCCCGGCTGCCAGCCACTAGTCGTAGTAGCCGTCAGAATAGATGGTGTACAGATAGCTGCCAGCCGGCCAATGGCTGATGGCAATCTATGCCAGCCGGTGAATAATTGTCAAACCAGTGATCCGTACACTACCAGGCTGCCGGCCGCTAAGCTGGCAGATAATGGCCCAATGGTACTAGACAATACAAAAGAGAAAGCATGGATCTAAGGACTGAGAGAGCACACTGCCTCTCTATTTTATATCCAGAATGAGGGATCAAATGGATGGGGAGAATGTAACATTCAAGCTTCCATTCATCCATAACACTTCCGGGCTCTACCAGCAGATATATGGATGGCAGACCAAGGAAGGTCTGAAGAACACTCAACAGAGAAGAAAACTCTGCCGGCAGGCACATTCATGCCAGCCGGCAGAAGCCCAGGCCAGTCCCCACATCCTACCAACTCTCAGGTCGATTGTAGGACGATGGCCAAGGGTTTGTGATGGCTAGGCCATCACTAAAAGACAGAGTGGGAGGGATGAGGGTCCTATAAGGTGTGGAACGACTAGCCATAAAGCTTTTCCTACCTCACCTAACAAAACTCCGTTCCAATATTAGGGCTACCCCAGTGGTTAAAAAGATTATTCTTAGCTTAAGGTAGACCAATACAGAAAGAGGTTGGCAGCATCTTCCATGGTCCTCAAACAGTGCAGTTGTCCCCTAAGCAGTGGAAGAATTCTATTCTTCAGCTTAGGGTTGAACAGCACTGGACTAGTCTGCTAAGCCACAGGGAGAAGGAATCATATCGTACAAATACCTTCAGGTGTGGCCTAGGGAGGTCTAGCCTCCTATGTCAGCAGCCTAATCTAGCAAAGAAACTCTATTCACCTAGCTAGCCAGCTACCGACCACAGACAGAATACTCTGAGGTTCTGACCAAATCCAAAAACCAGGCTCTCCGGTTACAGGGCAAGGACAGAAACACCCTAACCTAGTTTTACCCGAATACTATTCAAGGCAAAAAGGGATTGTTCTTAGATCTCCATCGGAGAAAAGAACAACCAGGGATGTGTACGAAAGTATACTAAAGCCCCTTAGGCTGCTAGCTTAGGCGCAGTGAGAATTGATTACCTAAATCACCGAAACTCTCTCGTATACTATCTTTGGAAGAGGAAAATTTATTCAGTAAATATCTTACATGTATAAATAAATGCCTAAAGCTTCAATAAAATTATCAAACTAGGAAAATCTATTATATCATGCATGAAAGTACTAAAAGCAAAACGCCTAGGCTAAGAAGCCTAGCGTAAGTGAGGATCGGTTACCTAAATCGCCGAAACTGAAAAATACTATCGGCATAATATAAAGAATTTCCAGTAGGAAGGATAAATAGCTAAACTTATTAAAGCTAATAAACCGGGAAAGTCGTTCTGGCTAACTAAATGACTCGTACATAGTGAACAACAGCGCCCATGACGCCTCCGGTTAGGGAACAGCTCTTGTTTGCGTTGATTTAACTTTGATCCAAATAAAAACGGCCAAGAGCTTACATTTATACAAGGTAAAGATA
>NC_090731.1:128134541-128152041 GCF_036898095.1 Palaemon carinicauda
ACGTAGTTATCGTGTTGGCCGCCAAACCCTGGTTATAAAGATGGATAAAGAAGGACATGCAGAAGTTCATTGAAATCTCTCTCAGTCCTTCTGCTTTTACGAAAGCAACCCACTTTTTCCATGATGACTCATATTGTCTTCTAGTTGACTTAGACTTGTATTCTTCTAAGAATTCTATATTGCCTTATGAGATCCCAAATCTATTCTTAACCACTAGGCCAAGAAAATCATGCAATGAAGGGTTTGGGTTCTCTGTAATAAATCGAAGGCAATTAATCTCTGATCCTTCTGGAATTGTCCCGGGTTCAGGATAAAAGACAGCCTTAGCCTCTGTTCCTTCCTCAAGGAGGATAGATTGTTCTTGGGCTACCTGTGAGCCAACAGAGATACTCCCGCCTGGAAGGATCTCAGCATGTTGAGGACTCCCTTCCATTTCAGAGACATGATGTCTATCATTTAAGTTAGAGGATCCTCGTATAGGGCTACATATCAAGGTAGTTCCTTGATGGCGCTCGTAATAAAGAGATCGTATTGCAGTTCGGGGACTTATTCCCATCTGGGAGAGAATAGGTCTGCGTCCGTGGACCATTCTAACTCTATTGGCCTGAGCCTGAGTAGACCATCCACTGTCACATTGCGGATTGGTTGTATGTGAACTGCTGACAGGTGCCATCCCTTAAGGTAAGGGATGGCTAACTACACCTAAACTGTATGTGACGTTTCTTAGCATCGTCGATTGCAGCATCTCGTTATCGCTTTGGAGTCCCAGATCAGCTGTAGACAATCTGATCTGCTTGGAGAGAGTTTCCCTACTCCTGACTAGACCAACATGGTCTGGGGATTTTCGGGCTTTGACCTTTGTTACGGAAGCGATTAAGGAAGGACCGCTATCGGTCTTTTTAGGCCTCTTCGAGCATTTGATGCTTATTTTCTCCAGGCTCCCAGGGCATCTTGCAGCCATGCTCCTAGCACAGGGCCTGCCTTTATTGCGAACTGGAGAGAGAACAGGGTTCCTCCCTGTTCTCGTTTTGGGAATCTGAAATTTATCTTTCATCCACGATGTTCCGGGGACCGGATCATTTCTTCGGATGTTCATAGACCAGCCACCTTAGGTGCTGCCCACCCTAGCCTCTTGTCCAGGAACATAGTTGCCTGAACCTTTCTTAGGTTTAAATATTGCATGACTGTGTCTGCCAATTTTATGAAGGCAGCTAGGACTCTGTCTAGTCTGATGAGTATCTTTCCTAGGAAGTGCATTACTTTGTGTAACCTGAATCCTAGATAGGAGGGGAAAGGGTGATTGACTGAAAGCTGCCGATAGACGACTTTCAGGTCTGGTAAGACTATAGGCACCCTTTTTTTGCAGCGGATTCCTTATGTTCAGGAGGATAAACCTCCTGGACTCGTTGTTTTATTTGGACTTGTTGAGTGGCGATAGGTCCTGAATGACTCTGAATTTTCTTGAGTCCTTCCCCTAAACACACAACGTCCTTCCCTGGAATCCGGTGGACTAAAGTTTCCTTACCACCTGTATGCTCTAGAGCTCTCAGGTAAACTCCTCCAGGAGGGTTTCGGATAATCGGAGGAGTAGAGGAAATGGTGGTAGAGATATCTCCACCTCTCATCTTAGTCCCATCTTGATTAGGCCATGGACCCAAGGATCGAAGGTCCAGCGACCCTAAAGGAATCTCCCTCCTACTAGAAGCATTTCTATGCTTCGACTGATCAGTGGGAATCTCTTTTCGACCATCTGTCTGTGACATCACGGTCACTACAACTGTGGATTGTTGTTGAACCGCTCAAAATGGATGATCAGACCTCTCCATCTTTCTTTTAGGTTGGGGACCCACAACTTTAGAAGATTCTCTTTTTGAAAGGATGCCCCACTTTTGGAGAAGTCCTACTTTCTCCGTGGAGGCGTTCTTAATCACTTTCTTGACTACCTCGTCTGGAGAGAGGTCTTTACCCCAGATGTTGGAAGATATTCTTGTTCATCCTGTAAGAGAAACTCAGAAAATTTTGGAAGATTTACCTTAAATTGTCGACTGGCGACATCCGCCTAAAGTCTTCCTACTGAAAAGTTGAAATGGGCCTCCTTCCAGTTCTTCTCCTGTCCGGGAAATGCTAGTGACAGAGGCTCGCACTCCTTGAGTGTAGGATATGGTTTACCTGTTTCTATTGCCTCAGTGACATATTTGAAAGCCTGCTTAGTAAAGGGGAATGAAATTGAAACAGGAGCAAGAAAGGAAGAGCGTTTGTTACCCGGTGTGGATACCTTCGACACCGAGTAATCCGCCTTTTTTATGCTGCTTGATAGGATAGCCTGTGCTTTATCATTATCAAGAATCATAACCTCCTTTGATTCCGTTCCTTTTCCTGATGCTGGTTCATCCTTCAGTCTAATGAAACAGTTCGGGAAAGCGTCAAAGCTTGGCCAGAACTGGGTTTTGTCCAAAGGAACAGCACCAATCTTCTCCGAGATGTAGAGTTTGTCGTTTAAAATTGGCATTAGCTCTGCAAACCTCCAGGGATTGGTTGTGGAGCATGTCAGAAGGTCTTGATCTACGAGTCTTTTGAACGCCCCTTTAGGAGCGACAAGCGGAGCTTTACTAAGCTCTACCTTGCATTTCGTTTCCTGCTTTGTGCTCTGTTTGCACAAATTTTCTACTAGATTCCTGACTTGGGCCCATAACTGGTTCATTCCATCTAAAAGAGGGATAGAATGCGGAGATATCGATGTCGTTGGCTCATGAGCCTGTTGGGATGGAGACAATTCTAACCCGACATTCCCCCCTTCTTCCCATGGGCGCTTTTTGCCCTCCTTCCCGAAGGTTATATGGCCATCGGGAAATGTACCTCGTGTCTGGGGTACTACTATTTCCTTACTCGATGTTGGAAATAGTAACCTACGCATCTTGTCATTAGGCAGGTAAGGTCCCGGAAAGATTTTCTGAAAGTCTCTCACCCAGTTGCGTAGTTTGAAACGAGCTGCATCCATAGTCTCCACCGACTTGGGATTCTTGAAACCTTCGGACAATAGGACCCGACATACTTTGCAGGCCTGCGGGTTCCAATGATATTGCAGGGGGCATGAAACCTGCATACATTATGTCCGTAAACACACTTACTCTTAGTTTTGCAGAAGACTGCAACACATGACATCTGGCGTTCCTCCTGTAAAGAAAGGAAAACAAAATGAGTATACGATTGATTATCTTACTGATAACCAATAAATCAAAAGTCATATCTTAACAGAATAGCTTAGGATAGCAAGCTATAAAGGGATAGTAGGAGACACATACTTGTGTATCCCTTGCAAGCAAATGCTGGTACCTCCACTCAGTATTAAGTGATAGGAATTTCCTTTTCGAAGGAATTCCAACTAAAAAGGGGGTTTTCTAACCCCTAGGGATAGGAAAGTGTATCCTTCACTGTCCCTTTCATACTAAATACTGTGGGGTACGGAAGACTGATTTCTCAATCAGCTTAATGAAGAAACAATATTCCTTCAATGAAAGAGCGGCTGCAGCATAAGCTCACATGAGGATACCCAAGATATGCTAGAAATAGTTACTGTGTAATTATACTTTAGTTTTCTATTTGCAGTATGCACTATATCGCAATATACTGGCTACTGTATAATTATATATAGTATGATCCAGCCAATGTGTTGCCTTTCTGGTAAGCAACTGACTGTAAGGTCCAGCTGGCATGATGCCAACTGAATTGGGGAAAGGAAAGAAATATATTTGTATGTATCCCATCCAACTTATTTGCTGTGACCCCCCTTACAAAATTAAAACATAGAGTTTCCTAATCATGGAGACTCGAGGATAAGGGCTCTGCCCTTTAATGGTTGGGAGTGTAATCTTCAGTCCTTAAAATTTTAATATTGTAGGGTAATCTGAAGACTAATTGCTAATCAGAATATTGAAGAATTAAATACCTTCAATATGAGATTAGGTTCCACAAATATTTGGGTAGCATTTTCAATTATATTGAAAAAAAAAAACACTACTAGCATAAAATATACAGAAGCTTTCTATTTGCAGTATATCCTATACTGCAGAAATACTAACTACCTGTATAAACATATACTGTAGTACAGCCAGCATGTCGTCAGAATAGCTAGCTAATGCTAGCACATCTAGTTTGCTAGCTAAAAGAATGAGAGATAGCATGGAGAAAAGGCTACCTTATACTGTATATATATACCGTAAAAGGTATATAAAAGTCTACTATTACTACCTTCTCTAGATAGAAGGTTTAAATGGAAGGGGAGAATATAAAATTCAAGCTTCCATCCAGCTACAGTACTGTCGCCAGCAAGGATCTGTCTAAACCTTGCCAGCCGCCACCGCTGGCCAGTACTGCCGGCTGGCAGTGCTGGCAGGCAGTATACGTACAATCGGCGTGCTGCCTGTTGAGCAGGCACCATTCTGTGCCGGCGTGGTAGGCAGCACCCCGGCAGTAGCCACTGTTGCTAATAGTTCAAGAAAGAACTGAAGAACTTTTGTAAACAGAAGGGACTTCACACTTACAGCCAACATGGCCAGCAGCTGCCCTAGTTACCTGCCAGCAGTCACCATGACTGCCAGCCGGTAGCAGCCATGACTGCCGGCTCACAGCTGTCATTACTGCTGGCCGACAGATGTTAAGACTGCCGGCCGGCAGCTATCAACTATAAGAGGGGGAGTCTGGTCGATCCCGTCAACCCACCAGCAACAGTAAGGTTGCCAGGATTCGCCAACATAAAGGGATAGAAGGGAAGAGAAAAGAGGGTCCTGTGAAAGGTACAGCAGGAGCCGTCCGTAGCCTGTCCTGCCCCACCTAACAAACTCCGTTCCTGTATTAGAACTATTCCTTGGCCTAGGGTTATATTAATACAATAAGGAGGTTGGGAGCACCATCGCCTCCACCTCTAAGGGAAAGGAAACGGGGTTGCAGTGCCATTGTCCCCTAAGCATTAGAAGAATTTTATTCCTCGGCCTAGGTTCCACTAACACAGGACTAACCTGCTAGGTCACAGAAAGAAGGGTCATATCGTACAGACCCTTCAGGAGGGGCCTAGGTAGGTCTAGCCTCCTATGTCGGTAGCCTGACGTAGCGAAAGAATTCTATTAATCTTGCCAGGTAGCAGCCGACCACAGACTAAATACTCTGAGATTCTGGCCAAAACCCCAAAAACCTGCATCTGCGTTTACACATAAAGGGCAGAAAAAACCGTAGGAAAGTCATGGCTGAATTAAAAATTCGAGGCCGACCCGCTAAGGTTGTAGCCTGAGGCTACACTCAGAGGGAAGAGGGATTACCTTTAAACTGCATTTTTTGAGAGGGGTAAAGTTCATCCAATTAAAAGAAATACCTATCTCTGCATAATTTAAATCACAATACACAAGGATAACCGGGGAGTGTCTAACGTATAATAACATTGCTAGGTTATGTACCTAGGCGAGATGAGAACTCGGTTACCTCACTCTCTGAGACTCTAACTATACGATCGACATGGAAAGGAAAAATATGCACAATGTAAATATCTTTATAAGAATATATTGCATAAATAGATAACATAATAAAATAATTAATTAGTGATATGGAGTTATTTAAAAACCGGGAAGTCATTCTGCTAACTAAATAACATGCCCAATGAACGACAGCGCTCATAGCGCCTCCGATACAGGCTAGCTCTAAACATAATAAATTTCTCAAATTTCACTGTGAAAAGGGAGCTAATAAACTATTCATTGTAAACACCCAATACTCAACTTTCCGAAGGCGAAAGAAGTTGGAGAATGCATAATAAATCCTTGAAAATCTCTCAAAAAGTTAGATCAACAAGGAACACTGTGCGAAATTAGGAATGTCCGCCATCCTGGGAATGGCGCTGGGGTGGTGGTCAATAGTAGTACAGGAACGGGGGTAACCTTGTTACGGCCCCCTTCTATTCTTTTGCCACGTCCCCCTCGAAGCGTTAACGCTGTTTGGGGTGCAGATTGCTATGTGCCGTGTCAAGAATGCGTCCTCTGACCTCTGATATTATACGATATCCTTGAGAAAATTTTAAGGATATTCGCTCCAGGAGTTAGAATTCTGGAACCTGAAGGGTAATTCTCTGGGAATATCACTGTAGCATATAATATATCCTTTTGAAGCTACCTTAGGAACTTCCATCAGTACAACATGGCCTGAGCCCAAATATATATATATATATATATATATATATATATATATATATATATATATATATATATATATATATATATATATATATATATATATATATATATATATATATATGTATATATATATATATATTGGAGCATGGGTTTTTTAACTTTATTACAAAAAGAATAGTGAATATACTGTGTACAGCTGATACTCTCAGGTGAGTACCTTGTCTACTGACCGCTCAAAGGGTACTGACTAACCCTTAGCAAGTATGATGCAATGTTGCTCTATCAACATGCTGAATTGTTAGGTTTTGTGGAATTCTTCACTGTGATGGAATTATACTGTCAACCACATCACTTCATGAGGTTAGGCACACGTCACGTATAGCAGAGTTCAGTGATCACGGCCTCCAATTAATAACTCTTATAGTACTCATAAAATGTTCAGCATACTCAGTATATAAAACAAATATTTGCATACAAGGATTAAGACATAAATACAAATATATATATATATATATATATATATATATATATATATATATATATATATATATATATATATATATATATATATATATATATAGATATAGATATCGATATATATATATATATATATATATATATATATATATATATATATATATATATATATATATATATATATATATATATATATATATATATATATATATTCAATATATATATATATATATATATATATATATATATATATATATATATATATATATATATATATATATATATATATATATATATATATATATGCATATGCATTCAGACACACATATAATACATATATATATATATATATATATATATATATATATATATATATATATATATATATATATATATATATATATTATTTCTTGCTAAGCTACATCTCTGGCTGGCCAAAACTCTAAAAGGGAAAATAGCTCAGTGAGGGAAGGAAATAAGGATATATACTACAAGGGAAGTTTAAGAATAATAAAGACATTAAAATAACTCAATTAATTATGAATTAAAAAAACTTCAAAGTAATAAGAAGAATAGAAATAAGATAGAATACACTGCACGAGTGTACCCTCAAGTAATAGAACTCTACCCCAGGGCAGTGGAACGCTATGGTACAGAGGCTATGACACTACCCAAGACTAGAGAACAATGGTTCGATTTTGGAGTGTCCCTCTCATATAAGAGCCGCTTGCAACAACTAAAGAGTCTCTTCTACCCTTACTAAGAGGAAAGTAGCCACTGAACAATTACATTGTAGTAGTTAACCCCTTGAGCAAAAAAGAATTGTTTGGTAATCTCAGTGTTGTCAAGTGTATAAGGGAAGGGGAGAATGTTTAAAAAATAGGCCAGAATATCGTGGTACTGTGAGAAGGCAAAGTATAAATAAGCTGCAACCAAAGAGAAGCGTGCAATGTAGTACGGTATAGCCAGTCAAAGGATGCCATAACTCTCTAGCGGTAGTATCACAACGGGTGGGGGGTGCCCTGGTCAACGTACTTCCTATAAAAGAATATATATATATATATATATATATATATATATATATATATATATATATATATATATATATATATATATATGTATATATATATATATATATATATATATATATATATATATATATATATATATATATATATATATATATATATATATATATATATATATATATATATATATATATATATATATATATATATATATATATATGTATGTAAATATATACAGAGAGAGAGGAGAGAGAGAGAGAGAGAGAGAGAGAGAGAGAGAGAGAGAGAGAGAGAGAGAGAGAGAGAGAGAGAGAGAGAAAAATTCTTACTATGAAATGAAATACAGTTCATCTCCCAAAAGACAAGAAATATAAGAGCATTATTGATCTATATAGCTATCTTTATCTTCGACCAACCTTATTGTGAGATAATAATTTTTTACTACACTTTCAAGATAATTTTTTTTTAGAATATTGAATTAAGGCATATGATTTCTTCATTTCTGTTACTTTACTGCTTGTTTTCGAACTACTTTTTATAAAAGAGAAAATAATTATTTGCCTCAACTTACAACTTTCTCCTTCACTCGGACGGTCTTCTGCCAATAAACTCTGCATATACAAATACAGTGACTCTTTATGAATCCTTTGTGAATAAGGTCTTTTAAATAATCTTTCCAAAAACAAAATTATTCCTCATGAATCTCTTAAAAAAACATTCCTTTTTCTACATCAATTTTTTGCCTAATATAAATCCCTTCTAATGTATTCTTATCTTTAATGTCCCATTTGCCATCTCATGGGTTATTTCCAATAAACTTTCCTCTTTATAGCCAAGTTTTCCACTCACGGATGCTTTCCAATACTGTTTCCCTTCATAGCTCAGTTTGTTCTCTTGCGGATCCTTTCTAATGACTTCCCTACTCCCACTATTACTCTTGTTCTTTAATAGATCCTCTCAAATAAATTAATCTCTCACCATCCACATTTGGATTCACATAGATTCTTTCCAATGAATCTTTTTCTTCACATTTTCACTTGAACAATATGAATAATTTTCAATAAAGTATCTTATCATAGGTTGCAATTGGCTTCTAGAATCCTTTCCATTAATTCTTCTATCCACAGTCAGTGATGCTTAGTTTTTATGAATCCTTTCCAATACATTATTACCTCCATAGTAGAAATGATGTTCCTTAACACATTTAACACCCAATACCCACATTTGGACTATTATGAATATTTTCTAATAAATTTACCTCTCAACAATCAAATATCCTTTCTTCTTTATTAACAGATATATCTTAGTTCTGATTTTTATCTTTCTCTCCATATAAACATTTTGCTTTCTATTGATGATTGTCAATTGATTCTGCTCTTCACAGTCACGTTCGACTTCCTCTTAATCATTTAATATGGATTTTTGTCTCCATAATCACGTTTGGCCTCCTATGGAGTTTTTTACGACTTACTTTTTTTCTCTACAATCAATCATGGTCTCTTAGAGACCCTATCCAGAAAATCAATCTATCCATAGCTAAGTTTCACCACTTGTGAATCTTAAGAAATTAATATTTATCTTCCTTTTCATCCTTGGTCTTTTTTGTACGTTTTCCAATAAATCATTTTCCCTACAGCCCTAATTGACCTCTTATGAATCTTTTCCAATACTATTGTTACGTTTTTTATTTTTTATTTAATAAATACTTCTCTGCAGTTAACTTGAAACTCGTGCGGAGCCTTTCTATATTACGCGTTTTCTTCACATCAGGTGGTATTGTTTTCAGATGGTTCCACTTGAATATATATTTCTATTATTACTAACTAACAGTTTTCCCTGTTAATTTTAGTCAATGACAAATATGTTTTCAGGTTTGTTCATTAGAAAAACTAAAGTACGATAGTGATTGTTGGTAACGATGATCGGCAAGCATTTTTCCCATCTTTAGAACCATAAAAGAAAGAAAAAAAAATTAACTTGTTCCGGTTTATAACGATTGAAATATTTTCTATGTGTAATAAAGTGGATGTATAAGTTTAGTAAATAAAGATTTAACCTTGCAGACATCATCTCGGAAAAAAAGGGCGATGTTTTTCTCACACCTCAACTTCCCCTCCCTTTTTCTCCACGAAAAGTATCTTTCTTATTCTACTCTATCGGTTTCTTAGAGCCACTTTCCTTCCCAACCTTTATTCTTCACCTTTACTCCTTTTATCTATTTTCCTCAACAATGAGCAATGAAATATTGAATACCTTCGGGCGAAAATATACTTTACCTAGTTTTCATGAATATATATTTTAGCAGCTGTGGCAATTTTTACAGTTAACGTTGCAAGTTCTTTTTTAAGGTTCACTAAAGAGGATAAAGAATTTATATCAAGTTAGCATTCGATGATATTGATGGTTTTCATTAGAAATGTAATTGTAAATCTACCCATTTTCGGTAAAATGAGTAGCTAGTTAAAATCTAGTTTTTCCCTTCTGAATTTGCACTCATGCTTATCTCAATGAAACATTGCACGCACAAACTTTCGTTTAGAAGAGGAGACATTAATGTAATTGAAAGTAAATGGAATTGTCTCATTTTGTTCTCATTTGGGAATATTGTGAATGTAATTCAACTAACGAGTAACCATTTCAAGACTCGTAGTAAACATTATTCAAAAGATAGGATTAAAATTGTACGCATGTTATAAACATAGAATTATTTTGGGATTTGTTCTATTATACCGAAAAAAAAAAATAGTTGACTGTGTAAGTGACTAGCAAACGAAAATTATTTTCTAAGATGTTTCACGTAACAAACTTCACGAAACATTCGTTATCAGAAAGAATACTAACTGCAAAATCCAGGTCTCCAAACCCTCACACCCGATTAAATGTTCTCTCATTCTGATTCACCTCAGAATTATTTCATAATATCAACTCTCTCTCTCTCTCTCTCTCTCTCTCTCTCTCTCTCTCTCTCTCTCTCTCTCTCTCTCTCTCTCTCTCTCTCTCTCTCTCTCTCTCTCTCTCTCATTAGCAATTTTCGTGTATCAGAACTTGTCCAAGATATCCCTTCAGTACTGAACTTTCTATCAAGGCATCTTCTTATTTTTTTATTTTTTTTTTTCAAACATTCTTGTTGATCTCTTTTGGTTATTCATACTTTTATTATACAATTTGGATGATAATTTATTCTTGACGACGGATTCCGAGATTTTGGGTACATTTAGTTTTTCCATAATAGTTTATATGTGACTAAAACATGAAATTAATACGAATAAAAATTAAAACAATTGATACAAAAATAATAATTTAAATAGGCTGAAAAGTGTAATAATCAGAAGAAGTCTTGTGAATGACACTAGGTTAAAAAACAGATATTACATTCCCTTTGGAACCTAGCAAACAAAGACAAAAAATAAAAAACCTTCGTTTACAGCAGATTGCTATGAACGCAAGATATGAGAAACAAACTATGTGAATTCCTCGTTATTCAGTGAACTTGTCTTTTTTTAATGTAATTTTCTAGCTACTCAATGCTCGGGCTATCACAAAAAAGATCATAAAACCGATCTAACGAGCGAAGACTTTCCAAAAATCAAATAGTTTTCAATATTATGTTCATTCACACCGTTATTGCTATCATTTAACTTCCTATTTTAAGGGTAAAAATATCGGTTCATCACAAGATAATTATGAAAGCAAATAACTTTCTCAAAATACTCTCACGTAACATATTTCTCATTTCAATTAGATCTACCCTTAATGAGGTCTTCGCTTGTTTGTAAAAAACAGGAAATATTTTATGTATGACTATTTTTTAGCTTTAATTCTTCAGATCTTTCCAAGGCGAATCTTCAGATCAGATTATATGAGTCTGCATAATAGATGGAGGAGACAAAAGAATATATGGGAGACTGTGTGAGTGTTCGATAGAAGGAGGAAGAGATACCAAGAGTAGGAATTGATGGACTACAGTTAGAAAAAAAAAGTCTCGGTAATTTGAAAGGATAGAAAATTGACATTATTATGCTAAGGTGCATTGTGATAAACAGTTGATTTTTTAATACATTATTACCATGAATTATCTGATTATGCAAATCAGATTAGACATATGATTCATCTATGATAAATTCTTGAGAATATTTGATTTATATGTACTCATTACCGGGGAGAGGTAGTGCGGAGAAATTGAGGTAAATATTTAATTTTTAATACTTTCACTTATTGCAACATCTTATCATATTAAGTTACATATCTTTTGATATTCCCTCATCACTAAAGTCTGTTTCATTTTATTACCTCATCTTTAAATCTCAAATCTCCTCCAGCAAAAAACAGCAATACTCGATGATCAATCAAGTGTCCTGATAACTGTTAGATTTAAGGTTGTGGTGGACTATTGGAAACGTCCCTGCCTAGCAATCTGCCAGACTGGGATTCGAGTTCCACACAAGCTTGATAGTTTTATGTAGTGTCTGCAACCTCACCGTCCTGTGAACTGAAGAAGGGGGGTCGAGGGTTTTGGAGGAGCCTATAGGTCTACCTGCTGAGTCATCAGCAGCCATTGCCTGGCCTTCCCTGATCTTATCTTGGAGTGGAGAGAGATGAGCTTCAGCTCTGATCATATGTATATATAGTCAGTTTCCAGGTCACTGTCTTGCTAACTAGGGGATTGTCACTGTCCCTTGCCCGCCTTTCATTCGCCGCCCTTAAGCCTTCCGGAGGTATGATGAATTCAAAAATACGAGCCTCTTTGATCCATTATTGGTTTGAGAGAGAGAGAGAGAGAGAGAGAGAGAGAGAGAGAGAGAGAGAGAGAGAGAGAGAGAGAGAGAGAGAGAGAGAGAGAGAGAGAGCGGAACAATCAATATTATTAAATCAATTCCATGTTAGAAAACGAATTAACATGGATTGCAAAGTTGCAAACACGCACAGACATAAAATGAAAGAAAAATATAATATGCAAAAGTGACAACGAGAACCTAAATTGGATGTATTATAAGTGTAACCAGATTTTGTAGATACTGTAGACTACTGTTCAGGCGCCTGCAATTTCCAACAAAGTCATCAAATTCATATTCAATATAATCTTATTTATTCTGAATTTTTTTGTAACAACAACAACAATAATAATGATAATACTGATATCGATAGCTCTATTAGGGCCATATCTTCATCATTATCGCCTGTTTGTCATAACAAAATATGTAGAGATAAGCTGAAAGGATTCTGATGATGTCAGTAGACACTCATTCTATAACTTCTAGGTGACCAACATCTGGAGGATATTCGGGAATTTTGTTTGACTTCAAATCAGAAAAAAAAAAAAAAAAAAAAAAAAAAACATAAAACGTTTGCCTAGAATGCGTCTATCTATTATGCTCTTCTAAATAGACAGATAAGCGAAGCTGGAAGCTCAATTTGCATGGCAAAGGGGAAATTGAAACATGTGACTGTTTACATTAAGAGATTATCCATGAAAGTTATTGAAAGAAATCGAAGGCTTTTATGAAATGAAAGAATATTCTTTCTTGTTTCCTCAAACATTAGCTCTCACAACATTGTAATGCTAGATTTCATGTCTCAGGATCGTTATGTAAACTAAATATTTTTTTATTCTAGAGAAGATTAAACAAATGTTACCTTAAATTATAATAATTCTTAGCGTTTTTTTTTTGGTTTTTTTTGTTCTTATCTTTGAGACAAATGATATTGTAATAATTGAAGAGAGTGCTTGCAGTTAAAGAAAGAGCAAATCTACGATCTGTTTAATCCCCAGTGTTGAATTTATACATATTTCTTTCTTTTCTTCAACACAACATTGAAGTAATAGCAATTACACAGAGTCTTAATAGTCTCTGTTTGGTTTTATTTTTCAGTTCTCAGATATCTATGAATATGTATATATATATATATATATATATATATATATATATATATATATATATATATATATATATATATATATATATATATATATATATATATATATATATATATGTATATGTATATATATATATATATATATATATATATATATATATATATATATATATATATATATATATATATATATATATATATATATATATATATATATCATTCTCTCAACATGCAAAAGGAAATCCTTTTTTTTTTGGTTTACATGGAATAAGACGTAAAGGTCAGGACAAGGATTTATATGGAAGGATTGAATCTTGGAGTTACAAATGAATATGAAAGTTATAATTCATCCTAAATGGAAACGCCTTAAACATTTTACTAAAAAGAAATAGAAGTGACGAGGAATTAAATCAATCACGCCCATTGGGGATGGAAGCTATGCAAAAGCAGATTTATTTACTAGAATTTGGCGAACCGTTAAGAATGAAAAGAAGTCATAATTCATAACTTTTACCAGCTTTAGTGTGCACTGATAAAGTTATTCAGAATATCATTGATACAAACCGAGTAAAAGGAGGTTTGGCCAACAAACATGGTAATGCTTTTCTATAACCAAATAAGTGTTTAGGATCACTCGCTGTCTCTATAAAAAAAAAAAAAAATAATCGTGTTCGTTGTATAGAGAAACGGATCTCGATGTAGTACTTCCTCGGAACAAATATTTCACAGGGAATTAAAAACTTTATTCAGGATTCCAAACATGATATTCTGTATTTCATCGTAATTAATGAAGGTTTTCTTTATCTGTTAAGTGATATTGTTGAAAGCAAAGACGTTTGATGGAAAGGAGGATGGAGAAATGGAAAATGTTGAAGAATGGTTAGGTGTGAGGAAATGGTATGTGGACTCGATTTGTAGAATCTGAATGATTAACTTACTTTTATACATAAAACAATATATATACTATTTTGGATGTTTTAGATACATGAATAGGCAGCCAGCATAATCAAGAAATTATATTGATAATTTATTATTACTAACTATTATTATTATTATTATTATTATTATTATTATTATTATTATTATTATTATTATTGTTTATTAATAATTATTATTATTATTACTAATTAATATTATCAATCATTAATCATTATTATTAATTGTTAATTATCATTATTATTATTATTATCATTATTATTATTATTACTATTATTATTATTATTATTATTATTATTATTATTATTATTATTATTATTAGCTAAGCTGAAACCCTAGTTGAAAAAGCAGAATGCTATAAGCCCAGGGGCTTAAACTGGGAAAATAGCACAGTGAGGAAAGAAATAGGGAAATAAATAAACTACATGCGTAATTGTGAACAATAAAAAATGAATATTTCAAGAACATAAACAAAATTGAAACATATCTTTCATATATGAACTATAAAAAGACTAATGTGATCCTGTTTAACATAAATATTTTACTGAAAGTTTGAAATTTTGAAGTTCTACCGATTCAACTACCCGGTTAGGAAGATCATTCCACAAATTGGGTGCAGCTGGAATAATGCTTCTAGAATAATGTGTAGTATTGAGCCTCACGATAGAGAAGGCGTGACTATTAGAATTACCTGCAAATCTTATTTGTTATATGCACAGATCATAAGTACCAATGGAGGTGGAAGAGGGAAAATAAAGTTGACTTATATAGGCCAAAGGATATGGAAAAGTACTAAAATTTATTGACTAAATGTATCATATTAAATGAAGCATCTACTTGAATGAGATTCCTTAGCTTAAATAATATTGAAGTTACTAATTAGCTGTCATTATCATTCAATGAGTTGTAATCGGATTAACGAGGATATTTCGTTCGACATGAGAGAAAAGATTTGAAAATTGGAAAAGAAACTGATAGAAATCAAAAGCAAAAGAAATGAAAAGACGAGAGGGTGAAAGAGAAAAAAAGTGGTAAGCTAAGGATTTTTCTGCATAGAACGAAGAAAGTCGGAACAACCCCTTCACAGACTGAGAGGGAGACAAGAGTTCAGAGGTTGAAAGAATAAAAGTGAAAGTTGAGTTAAGGAAGAGTAGAGAATGCGGAGCTATTTTGCTATTGTTTCGAGTTTTGCAATATTTGAAACGAATGAGTCAACAAGTTACCAATAAAAGGAAAAGTAGTAGTAGTAGTAGTATATTGCATTGAACATAATTATTGAAAGGCGGAAATTTACCAGCCAAATGAATCAAGCTCGACTCTTAGAGCTGACCAGAGTAAATTAAGGAAGGAAAACTAAGTATAGATATATATATATATATATATATATATATATATATATATATATATATATATATATATATATATATATATATATATATATATATATATATATATATATATATATATATATATATATATATATATATAGATTATCATATATATATATATATATATATATATATATATATATATATATATATATATATATATATATATATATATATATAATATATATATATATATATATACATATAAATTATCCTATATATATATATATATATATATATATATATATATATATATATATATATAAATTATCATATATATATATATATATATATATATATATATATATATATATATATATATATATATATATATATATATATATATATATATATATATATATATATATATATATATATAATATATATATATATATATATATATATATATATAATATATATATGTGTGTGTGTGTGTGTGTGTGTGTGTGTGTGTGCACGTAGAAAAATAGATAGATTAACTTCTCTCTTATTGAAAAAAAAAATAATAATAATTTCCACACACACAAAAAAAATACACTATACTGTAGATAAATATCACAGCCTTATTATCTAGTGAACGCCCTGAAGTGCAAGATTCATGGTTTTAAATAAGGATTGGGAACAAATAAAAAACAGTGGATTCTTTCTCTATGAAAACTCACATTTCCATTTTCTTTCCATTAGTGTCATGGGTCTTCCTCTAGAATCCTAGATCAGTGTGTGATTTTTTTGTTATAAGAAACGTAAAGAAATTTAGATTTTATGATAACAGAAATGACCTACGTATATCTAACCATCGGTCAAACAGCTAAAATTTTGTTTTGTCTCCCCGAATATATTTCAGGTTTTATCATAAACATAAGAAACAAGATATTCTTACCATCAAATTATGTATAAAAAAATTAAATATTCAATTCGGAATTAACACTCAAAACATTTATAAATATATGTGTATGTACACTACGTATGTGTAAGAGAGAGAGAGAGAGAGAGAGAGAGAGAGAGAGAGAGAGAGAGAGAGAGAGAGAGAGAGAGAGAGAGAGAGAGAGAGAGAAGCTATTGTATGGAAATTCTCAACGTTCCTCTTTAAATTTTTGGTAAGATTCGCTATAACAATTGCTTTTTTTCTAAATTATCTTTATTTCTTTATAACCTTTCAAGACTAATATGAGCATAGAAAGTAAGTCAACCCTGACACCATTTATAATAAACACATTAGTATTATTCTTGTATTTCGTTTACCACATTTAATTTGTTGTTTCGCACCGCTTAGTTTTTATTCTGTATCCCTATAAATGTAATTCTCTCTCTCTCTCTCTCTCTCTCTCTCTCTTCTCTCTCTCTCTCTCTCTCTCTCTCTCTCTCATGAGTGATCACACAATGAAGGAGGGACGACCCATTATGTTTCTTTTGAGCTATGAAAGAATTTTGTATGCGGTGATAAAACACCTAATTTCAACTATGATTATTTTGCTCCAACATCATAAGAAAAAGAGGCCATCAAAAAGGCAAGTCTCATCTCTACAGTGTCGGAGCCTTTTTTTTTTTTTTTTTTTTTTTTTTTTTTTTTTTTTTTTTTTTTTTTTTTTTTTTCAGATGCTTCTTTCCTCTTCTTTAGTTG
>NC_090731.1:128164541-128177041 GCF_036898095.1 Palaemon carinicauda
TCCAAATTGTATTTTTTATTTTCTGTATATTTTTTAAATTATTTCTAAGATTTTCAGTAGATTTTCCAAATTATTTTTTAAATTTTCTGTAGATTCTCCAAATTATTTCTCAGATTTTCTCTAGATTTTCTTATATATTTCTCAGATTTTCTGTAGATTTTCCAAATTGTATCCTATATTTTTTGTATATTTTCTAAATTATCTTCAAGATTTTCTCTAGATTTTCCAAATTATTTCTTAAATTTTCTGTAGATTTTCCAAATAATTTCTCAGATTTTCTGTAGATTTTCTGATATATTTTTCAGATTTTTTGTAGATTTTCCTAACTGTATCCTATATTTTCTGTATATTTTCTAAATTATTTCTCATATATTCCGCAGAATTTCCTAATTGTTTCTCTGACTTTCTTTCTCACATCCGTCAGAAAAAGCTGGAAGTAAGATACATTTACAGCGATGTGTATAACTCGACCCGGATGATTAACTATTTACGGACGTCAAAGAGGATTTCTCTTTCTCTTCTGCTTTGTTTACTCTTTTTATTTATTTTCATAAAGCGGGGTTTCCTCTTCTTATTATTGTTATATAAATATTATTATTGTTATATAATTATTCATCTTATTTATGTATTACTATCCTCCTCTCTTCTGATTTCATATTTTTCTTTAATATATATATATATATATATATATATATATATATATATATATATATATATATATATATATATATATATATATATATATATATATATGTATATATATATATATATATATATATATATATATATATATATATATATATATATATATATATATATATATATATATATATAAGTATATATATATATATATATATATATATATATATATATATATATATATATATATATATATATATATATATATATATATATATATATATATATATATATATATAGATATATATATATATATATATATATATATATATATATATATATATATATATATATATATAATATATTTGGGCTCAAGCCATGTCGTCCTGATGGAAGTTCTTTAAAGCAGCTTCCTAAGGGATATATGTACTACAGTTATATTCCCAGAGAATTTTACCTTTAGGTATCCAGAATTCTATCTCCTGGCGCAAATATCCTTAAATTTTCTCTCAAGGATATCGCATAATTTCAGATGATGTATTCTTGACACGACACATATCAATCTGCACCCCTAATAGCGTTTACGCTTCGGGGAGGTGTGGCAGAATAGAAGGGGAAATGTATCAAGGTTACCCCCCCCCCAGGTCTCGTACTACTGTTGAGTATGATAACAGCGCCATCTCCACGATGGCGGACATTCCTTATTTTACAGCGATTTTGCTCGGTGGTATTCCCTGTTGATCTAACTTTTCGATCGTTTTGCAAGGATTATAATTATGCTTTCTCCATCTTCTTCCGCCTCTGGAAAGTTAAGTTTCGGGTCTTTACAATGAGCATATTTGAGCTCCTGTTTCACAATCAAATTAGAGTAATTTATTGTGCCTAAGAGCTAGGCCTGTTACTGGAACCGCCATGGGCGCCGTCGTTTGTTAGGCATGTGTTACTTAGTTAGCAGAACAACTTCCAGTTTTAAATAACTTTAATTTATTACTTTAATTATTTAGCTATTTAGGCAATTATACTTGTAAAGATATTGATAATGTGCATAATTTTCCTTTCCATGTCGATCGTATAGTTAGAGTTTCGGTGTTTTAGGTAACCGAGATCTCGACTATCTAGGGTAACCTAACCTACGTGTTTTATTATACATTCAGATATTTCCCCGGTTAACCTTATGTATTGTTTTTCAATTCAAATGGAGACTGATACATCCTAGAATTATATGAAACATTACACGTCTCCATGGAGATTTAAGGGCAATCTCCTTTTCCCTCTGAGTGTAGCTTTAGGCTACAACCCTAGTGGTCATGCCATGAATTTTATTGAGACATGACTAGCCTAGGGTTTTTCCTGTCTCTTCCCTTAACCTTGTGGTATACCAGCAGGTTTTGGGATTCAGTCAGAATCTCAGAGTATTTAGTCTTGTGTCGGCGAGCTGCCGGCAGGGTGAATGGGTTATAGGATACCATGATTCCCCTGCCGGCTAGGCTGCCAGCATTGGAGGCTAGCCCTCCCTAGCCGCACTTGAAGTAGTGGTAGGATACCATCTTCTCCTTGTGACTAGAAGACTAGTCCTGTGCCGCAGTCCCCTAGGCTGAAGAGTAGTATTCTTCTTTTGCCTAGGATGGCGCGGCTCTGGAACTCTTTTTCTCCCTTGTTGAGAAAAGGTGGCAATGCCACCATCCCCTTAACTGTATTGGCAGTCTCTAGGTTGGAGAACTGAGACTCTCCAGTCGCCTAGGATACTGCTGATACTGAAACAGAGTTTCTTTTGAAGAGGTGGTAGGACTGACATTTTTGCCAGTTCCTTCCACACGCTATACAGGACACTGTTCCCTACCCCTATGTCCTCTTTTGATGGCCGAGCCATTGTCTTTCATTGGGCTGGCATCCTGCAAACTTACTGTTGCCGGTGGGTTGCCGGCTACCAGTGGCTATGTTAGTTGCAGGTAGCCATGACAACTGTCGGCAGCCATGTTGAATCTCAGTAACCATATGTCTTTCAACTACCGGGGGCCATGATGGCGGCTGGCGGCAATGCATACTGCCGGTAGCCACATCATCTATCAGCAACTATGGTCTCTGCCGGTAGCTGACGACTGCCGGCAGCCAAGATGGCTGCCGATGGCTGGCGGCTGCCGGCAGCCATGATGGCTGTGAGTGGGAAGTCCCTCCTGTCACCAAGGTTCTTCAGTTCTCCCTTGGACTACTAACCACAGGTTCTGTTGCTGGAATACCGCCGGCCAGGCTGGCACAGATAAGTGCTGACTCAGATGGCAGCACACCGACTGTACTGGTACTGCCGGAGGCTAGCCTGCCGGCAGTGTATCGGTGGTACCTTGCCGGCAATAGTACTATAGCTGGATGGAAGCCTGAATGGTACATTCTCCCTTTTCATTAGAACCTTCTTTCTGGAGAAATGCAGTAAAATTAGACTTTTACATCCTTAATTACCGTATACATACACAGTAAAGAGTAGCCTTTACTCCATGCTATCTCTCTCTCTCTCTCTAGCTAGCATGTTGGATATGCCGGCAAAACCTAACTATGGTGGCAACATGCCGGCTGAACTACAGTATATGTTACACAGGTACCCAGTATATCTGCAGTATAGAATATACTGCGGATAGAAAACTACTATATATATTATACTAGTAGTTATTTCCAATATATCTTGGGTATCCCTACACAGGTATCTGCTGAACCCAATCCCATATTGAATGAATATAATTTCTTTAATATCCTGACCAGAAATCAGTATTTGGATTACCCTACAATATTAAATATCATCAAGGCAGGGGTGATATACTCCTAACCCTTAAAGGGTAGAGCCTTTATCCTTGAGTCTCCCTGATCAGGAAACTCTATAATTTAGTATTGTAAGAAAGGCTACGGCAAATAGGCCGAGTGGGATACACAAATATATGTCTTTATTTTCCCTAATCCAGCTGGCGTCATGCCAGCTGGACCATGCTATCAAAGGCAGCATACTGACTGAACTACAATATATAATTGTACAGTAACCAGTAATTTGCAATATAGACATACTGCAAATAGAAAACTACAGTGCCATTATATAGTAGTAATTTCTAACATACCTTGGGTACCCTTATGCGAGCACTCTGCTGGTACCGCTCATATATTGAAAGAATAGTGTTTCTTCAGTATTCTGATTGAGAATCAGTAATCCTGACTCCATAGTATTAACAATAAAAAGGGACAGTGAATTAGTACTTCTCTACCCCTATGGATAAGAGCACTTCTAGTTGGAATTCCTTGATAGAGGAATCTCCATATAGTTAATACCGAGGGGAGGTAACAGCATTTGCTTGCAGGGGGTACACAAGTATGTGTCTCCTACTATCCCTCTATAGCTTGTTATCCTAAGCTATTCTGTCACAAATGTCCTTTGCATATTGATTATCAGGGAGATAATCCTTTGTGTACTCATTCTGTTTTTCTTTCTTTACAGGTGGAACACAAGATACCTTGTGCCGCATTCTTCTGCAAGGCCAAGAGTAAGTATTCTTACGGTCATAATAATTGCAGGTTTCATGCCACCTGCAATATTATCTCCGGATCCCTACATTATTGGAACCCGCAGGTTTACAATATATGTCGGATATTATTGTCCGAAGGTTTCGAGAATCCCAAGTCTACAGAGACTAGGAAATACAGCTCAATACAAATTATGCAACTGGGTGAGAGGCTTCCAGAAAATCTCTCCGGGACCTTACCTACCTAATGATAGGATGCGTAAGCTACTATTTCCGAAAGCAAGTAAGGAAATAGTGGTACCTTTGGGAAGGAGGGCAAAAAGTGCCCAAGGGTAGAAGAGGAAAATGTCGTATCGGAATATCCTCCGCCTATGCCGGCTCTAGAGCCATCGACGTCGACATCTTCGTCTTCTACCCCTCTATTAGATAGAATGGAACAATTAAATATCCAAGTGAATAATCAAATAGAGAGCTTTCATAAACAAAATGAAAAGCAGGAAGTAAACGCAAGATAGAGCCTCGCAAAGCTTCTCTTGTCGCTTCCCAAGGGTCATTCAAATGACCAATGGATCAAGACCAATCAGCATGCTCCAAATTAATCCCTGGAGGTTTGCGGAGCTGATGCCGATTTTAAATAGCAAACTCTACATTTTGGAGGAAATGGGTGCTGTTCCTTTGGACAAAATTCAATTTTGGCCAAGCTTTGATGCTTTCCCTAATTGTTTTGTTTGACTGAGGTATGAATCAAAGTCAAGAAAAGAAACGGAATCAAAGGAGGTCATGATTCTCGACCATGATAAGGCACAGGCTATCCTGTCAAGTAGCCTGAAAAAGGAGGGTTATTCAGAGTCGAAGATATTCTCACTGGATAACAGACACCCTTCCTTTCTTGCTCCTGCTTCAATATCATTCCCCTTTCTGTGGAAGGCATTTACATCTGTTGCCAAAGCAGTGGAAACAGGTAAGCCATGTCCTGCACTCAAGGAGTGCAAGCCTCTATCACCAGCCTTTCCCAGACAGGAAAAGGACTGGAAGGAAGTCCATTTAACTTTCTCACTAGGAAGATTAGATGCGGATGTCGCCAGTCGACAATTTAATGAACGTCTCCCTAAACTATCTGAGTTGCTCTTGTATAATGAACAAGAGACAAAGGGGAGACTTGCAGCCTCCCATTCTCTACAAAACTACATAGAGTTGTGTTCAACCTACCAAAATACCCGAGACATGCTCATGGTCCTAGCCAAAAGGCATATGGCTACCTTAGTGAAGGACCTTTACGCCTTTATGAAGGCTAGGAGAGCATGTAGAGAGTTTGTGTTCGCTACTGCAACAGTGAAACACGAAACAAGGAAGCTAATATCTTCCAACATCTGCGGTAAAGACCTCTTCCCACACGAAAAAGTTCAAAAGTTTAAACCTATTGACTATTCGAAGCAAGAAAATGCTTCTGCTAGGAGAGACGTTCCTTCAGGATCGTCGGACCTTTGATCCTTGGGTCCAAGGCCTATTCAAGATGGGACTATGATGTCTCCACCATCATTTCCTTACCTTCTCCTACAATCCAAAACCCTCCTGGAGGAGTATACCTGAGAGCTCTAGAGCATACAGGGAGTAAGAAAACTACAATCCATCGAGTTCCAGAGAAGGATGTTATGTGTTCACGAGAAGGACTCAAGAAATCTCTGAGTCATTCTGAACTTGTCGCCACTCAACAAGTTCATAGAAAACAGCAAGTTCAGAATGTTAATCCTTCTGAACATATGGACCTTGTTCCAAAAAAGGGGTTTTTGTAGTCTTGTCAGACCTAAAAGGTGTCCTGTGGCAATTTCCAGTCAATCACCCCCCTTCCCTCCTATCTAGAAAGCAAGTTACAGATAATAACATACATCCTAGGAAAGATATGTGTCGGACTAGACACAGTCCTACATATCTTCATAGGATTGGCCGACTTAGTCACGTAAAAACCAAGCAAAGAAATGGTTCAGGCAACAATGTACCTGGACGAGAGGCTGGGGTGGGCAGCATCCGAAGTGGCTGGTCTATTTGCATCCAAGGAAATGACCCGGTTCCCGGGACATCACGGATGCAAGATAAGCTTCTAGAAGTCTGGACTCTCTCCAGCTCAAGGGTTTCAATGGCTGAAAAACCATTGAAGCCCGTGGTCACATCAACTCTCCTTTCCCTTGGGAATATAAAAGGAGATTGCGAGGTCCGTAAAGAGACTGAAAAATCAGTCAGATTTCCAAGACGCTAACAAGACGAAGCGCTGAACTCTCCCCAGTTCACAATAGTGACACACCTAGTGCTAAGAGCACAGCGGAATGATGCGTTAAGAGCCTGGAGAAAATATGCATCAAACGCTTGAAGAGATAAAAAATCACCGATATCGGTCCCTCTTTAATCGCTTCTCTAACAAAAGTTAAAGCATGAAAGTCCCAAGACTATGCTGGTCCTATCATGAGTGGGGAAGCTCCCTCTACACAGATCAGACTTCCTACGACTAATCTGGGACACTGAAGCGATAATGAGACGTCACAATCGATAATGCTAAAGAACGTCTCATACAGTCTAGGTGAAGTTAACCATCCCTTTCTTAAAGGGATGGCACTTGTCAGCAGTTCATATACATTTGATCCACAATGTGACAGTGGATGCTCTATTTCGATTCAAGCTGATAGAGTTGGAATGGTCTATGGACGTAGACCTATTCCCTCCCAGATGGGAACAAGTCCCGGAACTGCAGATCGACCTCTTCATCACGAGCGTCTCCAAGAAACTACCTCGATATGTAGCCCCATACGAGGATCCTCTAGTGGGATTGATAGACAGCATGTCTCTAGTATGGAAGGGATGGACTCAGGTGTACTTGTTCATCCCATCCAATCAACTGCTGAAGGTCCTCAACAGGCTCAGATATTTCTAAGGAGGAGTAGCTCTTTTGGCTCCCAAATAGCCCAAGAGCAATCTGTCCTCCTTAATGAAGGAACTGAAGCTGAGGCTGGCCCAAGTTCTGAACCTAGATCTATTTCAGAAGGTTCAGATATTAATTGCCTTCATTTTATCACAGAGAACCCAAACCCTTCATTCCATGATTTTCTTACCCTAGCGGTAAGAAAAAGATTTGGGATCTCAGAAGGCAATATAGAATTCTTAGAAGAATACAAGTCTAAGTCAACTAGAAGACAATATTAGTCTTCCTGGAAAAAGTGGGTTGCGTCTGTGAAAGCAAAAGGACCGAAAGAAATTTCAATGAATTTCTGTCTGTCCTTCTTTGTCCACCTTCATAATCAAGGTCTGGCGGCCAACACGATAAATAAGTGCAAGTAAGCCTTGACTAGACCTCTTCTACATACCTTTCAAGTTGATCTGGCGAATGAAATCTTTGACAAGATTCCGAGGGCATGTGCAAGGCTTAGGCCTGCAGCACCACCAAATCCCATCTCTTGCTCTTTTGACAAGGTCCTACATTATGCCTCATCGGTGAACAATGGAGATTGTTCCCTTAAGGATATAACCCACAAGGTTACTTTTCTGTTTGCTATAGCCTCCAGGGCTAGAGTTAGTGAAATAGTGGCCCTATCTAGGGACGAGGGCCACATTCAGTTCACAGAAGCGGGAGAACTGAATCTTTTCCCTGATCCAACCTTTCTTGCTAAGAACAAGCTGCCCACTAAGAGGTGGGGTTCCTGGAAAATCTACCCTCTGAAGGAAGATGTCTCTCTACGTCCTGTAGAATGTCTAAAGGTCTATCTTTGTAGAACTTCAGACTTCAGGGGAGGACAGCTCTTTGAAGGAGAAACCTCTGGACCAAGTTTATCCCTGAAACAACTAAGGGCGATGCTCACCTAGTTTATTCGTAGAGCGGATCCTGACAGTACTCCCGCAGGTCATGATCCGAGAAAAATTGCTTCATCACTGAACTTTTTTCAGTATATGGACTTTGAGCGACTTCAATCTTATACTGGATGGAAATCATCCAGAGTGTTCTACAAACACTATGCTAAGCAGGTCCATGAACTGAAGCATTATGTGGTAGGGGCAGGTAGTGCTTTAAAACCTGCCGTCTAATTCTGCGATGAACAGCTAATTGACTGGGGCTGTAAATTAAAGGGAGAAGGGGTCACCACTTTTAGGGTGACCTCCTTTATATAAGTGTTGCCATGGTGACACTAATTCTGTTCATAATCCCAAGTGTGGAATTTTACAGATAGCACTAGTGCCATGTGTACGTATTACACATTGTTGATAGGATGTAACCGTTACAGAGATCATGAAAAGAAATTTTACTATATAAAATTTTTTTCTTCAATCTGAGAGTGGCACTCATCATTTCTTTTCTTTCAAGAAAGAAATATAGTCTCTGTACTCGTTACGTGTATAATTCCATTGTCATACTACATTCGTTTTACTGGTTAACTCATTTAGTCATTTATTAGGAATAAATGTCTATTAGGATACAGTGCGTCCGAATTCGCCCAACAATTTCATGTATAACTTACTAAAGTAAGTATTCTTCATATACTTATATGCTCACAAATAATAGATAGAAGAGACACTGCTATTGATTCATCAATATATACAAACTATGAGACTGTTTGTATATTCAGTGTATACTTATGTTTGTTCATACAATATCTGTTAACCTTGAGACCCCTTTTCTACTGTCTAGAATGACTCTTCCCTGTAGGAGGCAGGAAGCACTAACATTGTTTATGATTAGTGATGATGACGGATAACGGTGACGTCATTTGTCTCAATTGGTCCCCATGACCATAGAAAAGTTGTTCCAAGGTTAAGGATCTGGTGAAAATCCACAGATACATGGCTTGAGCCCAAAAAGTGTAGTTTGAGCGAAGCGGAAAATCTATTTTTGGGTGAGATAACCATGTCGTCCTGATGGACCCACCCATCTCTTCTAAAAAGAAAAGATCTTTACAGTATCCCTCCAGTTGTACTGTATCTGTAGCACCGTGCTCAATGCTACAAGGAATGTCCGCAATCGTGGAGATGGGGCTGTTGTCATACTCAATAGTAGTAAGAGAACAGGGGGTAACCTTGATACGGCTTCCCTTCTATTCTGCCACACCTCCTCAAAGCGTAAACGCTATTAGGGGTGCAGATTGCTATGTGGGTGTCAAGAATACGTCCTCTAATATTATGCAATATCCTTGAGAGAAAATTTAAGGATTTTCGCGCCAGGAATTAGAATTCTTGATCCGTAAAGGTAAAATTCTCTGGGAATATCACTATAGTACATATATCGCTTAGGAAGCTACTTTAAGGAACTTCCATCAAGGACGACATGGCCATCTCACCCATAAATAGATGTTTTGCTTCGCTCAAAATCCGTTATATATATATATATATATATATATATATATATATATATATATATATATATATATATATATATATATATATATATATATATATATATATATATATATATATATATATATATATATATATATATATATATATATATATATATATTTACAGTATATATACATATATATATATATATATATATATATATATGTATATATATATATATGGGTTTGTGTATGTATTTTTGCATATATGTATGTATATATACATGTATACATATATATAGGTAGAGAGATATAAGCATTCTTATATATATGTATATATAAATATATATATATATATATATATATATATATATATATATATATATATATATATATATATATATATATATATATATATATATATATATATATATATATATATATATATATATATATATATATATATATATATATATATATATATATATATATATACAGAGAGAGAGAGAGAGAGAGAGAGAGAGAGAGAGAGAGAGAGAGAGAGAGAGAGAGAGAGAAAGGTGCAATAATTACTGTGAAACGAAATGTTGTTTATCTGCGTAGAACAAGAAAAAAAAGTGCGCTAGTGATCTATTTATCTATCTTTATCTTTGACTAACCGTAATGTGAGATACTAATTTCTTAGTAAACTTTCAAGGTAAATTTATTGGATTATTAGATTACAGCGTATTGTATGATTACATTTCTATTGCTTTTCTGTTGGTTTTCGAACAACTTTTTATAAAAGAAAAAATATATACTTGCCTCTACTTACATCTTTCTCTTTCACTCGGACTTTCTTCTGCCAGATAACTCTTCGTCAACAAATACATTGGCTCTTTATGAGTTATTTACTACAATCTTTCCAAAAACAACTTTTTCCTCACGAATCCTTTCAAATACATCCCTGTCTTTACATCAATGCTTTGCCTCCTTTAGATCCCTTCTAATATATTCTTATCTTTAATGTCACATTTGCACTCTCTTGTTTTTTTTCTAATAAACTCTTCTCTTACAGCAAAGCTTTCCTCTCACGAATGTTTTTTCCAATACCATTTTCCCTTCATAGCTCAGCTTGTCCTCTTGCGGATCCTTTCTTATGACTTGTCGTCCTCTAGATCCTCTCAAATAAATTAGTCTCTCCTCATCCACAATTCAATTCTAATTGATTCTTTCAAATTTAATATTTCTCTTCATAGATCTGCTTGAACAATATGTATCATTTCCATAAAAATATCCTCTTAGAGGTTCTAGTTGGCCTACAGAATCCTTCCCCATTAATTCTTCTATCCACAGTCAGTCTTACTTAGTCCTTATGAATCCTTTCCAATAAATTCTTACCTCCATGGTAACAATGTTCTTCCCAAACACATTTTACAATCTATACCATCATTTGGACTATTATGAATCCTTTCCCATAAAATTGCCTCTAAATAATTGAATTTCCTTTCTTCTTTTTTTACAGATATGCCTTGTTTCTGATTCCGATTTTTCTCCACATCAACGTTTGGCTTTTTGTTGATGCTTGTCAATTAATTTTGTTCTTCACAGTCATGTTTGACCTCCTACTGATCATTTCATATTGATTTTTGTCTCCACAGTCACGTTTGGCCTCCTTTGAAGTCTTCCCGACTTACTATTTTCTCCTAAATCAATCATGATCTCCTTGGTATCCTCTCCAGTAAATCAATCTCCATATCTAAGTTTGGCCGCCTATTAATTTTATCAAATAAATGTTTATCTTCATTTCCACACTAGGTCTTTTATATACCTTTTCCAATAAACTATTTTCCCTAGAGCCCCAGTTGACCTCTTTTGAATCCTTTCTATTATGTTTGTTATGTTATTGATTTATTTTAATAGATTCTTTTCTGCAGTTAACCCTGATCTCATGGCATCCTTTCTTTATTACATGTTCTCTTCTCTTCAGTTTGTTTATATTTCAAATGGTTCCACTTGAAGATGTCTTTCTGCTAATACTAACAAACAGTTTTTAGTGCTAATTACTGCATTACTTTTATTGTATATCTACCCCTAATAATAAAACAAATATAGTCAATGACAAATATGTTTTCAGGTTTGCTCATTGTAAAACTAATCTTTTAAATTACGTGCAATAGGGATTGTTGGTAACATTGATCGGCAAGCATTTTTTTCCTCTTTAGAACCATAAACATTTTTAAACCATGCTCAATTTTTTTATGATTCAAAAAAAGAATGTGTAATAAAGTTGATATATCAGTGTAGCAATGAAAAATTTAACCTTCCAGACATCATCTCGGAAAAAAACAGCTGATGTCTTTCTTACACTTCAACTTCCGTCTCCCTTTCTCTTCACGAAAAGTATCTTCCTTATTCTACTCTATTGGCTTTTAGAGCCATTTCCCTTCCAAGACTTTATTCTTTCCCTTTACTCCTTTTATCTATTTTCCTCAACAATGAGCAATGAAATCTTGAATACCTTCGCGCGAAAATATACTTTACCCAGTTTTTACGAGTATATATTTTTCACAGCTGTGTAATTTCTACGGTTAATGCTGCAAGTACATTTTTGAAGGTTTACCAATTTTGATAAAGAATATAGATCAAATGATTAAGTTGTGACATTGACAGCTTGGAAAAGAAATGTAATTGTAAAACATACGTTTTTTCAGGAAAATTAGGAGCTAGTAATAATCTAGTGCTTTCCATCTGAATAAAATGCCTAATTTGTACTCATGCTGATCTTGATGAGACAGTACACGCACAAACTTACCTTTAGCAGAGGAGACATTAATGTAATTGAAATTAAATGGAATTGCCTTTTTTTGTGTTTATTTGAGAATGTTGTGAATTTGATTCAACTAACGAGCAACCATTTTAAGCCTTGTAGTCCACATGATGCAAAAGATAAGAATGAAATTGTACAGATAGTAAAAACATAAGAACTTATCTAAAATTAAAATGCTAGAAAGTGCAAGTGACTAACAAATGAAAATCATTATTCCAAGATGCTTCATATAACAAAAAGTTA
>NC_090731.1:128182041-128186099 GCF_036898095.1 Palaemon carinicauda
CACTTTGTATATTTTTGTGGAGTTGTGGCAATTTTATGGTTAATACTGCAAGTATTTTTTTTTAAATATTTACCAAAGAGGATAAAGATTATACATGATATTATCAAATTACAATATTGATAGCTTGGGTTTAAAAATATAATAGTAAATCTACACCTTTTTCGGTAAAATGAGTAGATAGTATCAATATGCTTTTTCCCATCTGAATAAAAGGCCTAATTTGTAGTTATGCTTACCTCAATGAGACAGTGCACGCACTATCTTCAATTTAGAAGAAGAGACATTATTGTAATTGAAAGTAAATGGAATTGTCTCTTTTGTGCTCATGTGGAAATGTTGTGAATTTAATTCAACTAACGAGTAACTATTTTAAACCTTTTAGTAAACATGTTGCAAAAGATGAGAATAAAATTGTGCAGATGTCAAAAACATAGAAAGGCTTTTTGATTTGTTCTATTATAAAAAAAAAAAAAAAAAAAAAAATAAGTAACCGGAAATTTAGCAACCTATATCAAATTGAAATGTTAGAAAGTACAAGTGACTAAAATAAGGGTTTCTAAGGTGTTTCATGCAACAAAGATTCATTAAACATTCGTTATTAGAAAACTAACTGCTTAATCAAGCTCTCTAGACCCCCAAACGAAATTAAATGCTTATTCATTCTGATCTATCTCATGATTGTTTCAAAATATTATTTCTCTCTCTCTCTCTCTCTCTCTCTCTCTCTCTCTCTCTCTCTCTCTCTCTCTCTCTCTCTCTCTCTCTCTCTCTCTCTTTGTTAGCTCATAGAGGTAGGGGGCGTGTTATAGGCACATCTTTGTTTTTCCTCATCAAAAATCAAATATGTATGATTTCAATTTATTCTTCATTTTTTTCTGTCATACGATTTTTCATAACTGAAAGATTATCGGAAATAGAATAATGATATGACGTTCTCCGTAAACAATTTTCGTCTAGTGAAGCTCAGCTATAATCTGTATATTGGTATTACTTGGTCAAAATATCCCATCAATACTAAATTTTTCATTAAGACATCTTCTTTTTTACTATTTTTTTTTTTTTTTTTTTTTTTAACATTCGTGTTGTTCTCTTTTGGTCGTTCATACTTTTATTACGTAATGGGGACAAAAATCTATTCCAGACGATGGATTACCAGATTTTAAGGACATTTAGTTTTTCCATAATCATTCATACGCGACAAAAAGAAGATTAATAAGAATAGATATTAGAAAAATAATACAGAAAATAAAAGATTAATTACGCAGCAAATGTGTAATAGACAAAATAAATCTTGTCAATGAGAATCGGTTAAAAAATTTATTACAAATCCCTTGGAACCTATCAACCAAAAAAAAAAGAAAGAAAAAAAAAATAATTCTCTTAAGTACTACATTTTTCATTTCTCTGAGATCTATCTGTCCATAATGAGGGCTTCGCTACTTTGTGACTAACGGGAAATATTTCATGTTGGACTTTTTTTAGCTTTAATTCTTCAGATCTTCAAAATCAAACCATTGTTCTCTAGTCTTGGGTAGTGCCATAGCTTCTGTACCATGGTTGTTCCACTGT
The DNA here is from genome assembly GCF_036898095.1 of Palaemon carinicauda. NCBI lineage: Eukaryota > Metazoa > Arthropoda > Malacostraca > Decapoda > Palaemonidae > Palaemon > Palaemon carinicauda. Next base: position 128,183,611 of record NC_090731.1, read on the forward strand.
CTTGGGTTAGAGTTCTCTTGCTTGTGGGTACACTCGGGCACACAATTCTATCTGAATTCTTTTCTTCTTGTTTTGTTAAAGTTTTTTATAGTTTATATAGAAAATATTTATTTTAATGTTACTGTTCTTAGAATATTTTACTTTTCCTTGTTTCGTTTCCTCTCACTGGGCTATTTTCCCTGTTGGAACCCCTGGGATTATAATTTCCTGCTTTTCAAACTATGGTTTTCGCTCAGAAAGTAATAATAATAATAATAATAATAATAATAATAATAATAATAATAATAATAATAATAATAATAATTTCCCCTTATTAGTAACTCATCGACCTATTCTTTTAAAATATTCTAGAACTCGAAAAGTCGCAAAATAGTTCCGTATTCTATACCCTCCCTGACTCTTTATGGTTCCTCTCACTCAGTATTCGTTCTATCCAGCAGAAAATTCCTTAGCTTACCATCTTTCTCTCCTTGACCCTTTCGTCTTTCCTTTTTTTTTTTTTTTTTTTTTTTTTTTTTTTTTTTGCCTTCGACTTCCATCAGTGTCTTTTTCAATCTACAAACATATTCTCTCAGGCCAGTCAAAATATCCTCCTTTATCCGATTACAATTCATTAATTGATAATGACAACTAATTAGTAACCTTAACAGTTCGTAAGATAAGGCGTCCCATTCAAGCAGATGCTTCATGGAATTTGCTATATTCAATCAGCCAGTTTGAGTACTTTCCCATATCCTTTATCATAAATATGACAACTCTTTTCAGTCTTTCCCCTCCATTGGTACTTATGATCTGTGTAGATAACAAATCATGTTGGCGGGTAATTTTAATAGTCATGTCTTCCACATCAAGAAGCTCAATACTGCACAGTATTCATGACGTTTTATTTCAGCTATAACCAATTCGGGTATATATATCGGTAGAACTTCAAAAGTTCAAACTTGCAGCAAATGTATTTATGTTGAACAGGCTGAATCGAGTCTTTTTATAGTTTATATATTGAAGATATGTTTTAACGCTGTTACTGTTCTTAAAATATTTTATTTTGATTGTTTATTATTTTCATATAATATATTTCCTTATTTCCTTTCCTCACTGCGCTATTTTCTTAGTTGGAGCCCTTGGGCTTATAGCATCTTGCTTTTCCAATTAGGGTTGTAGGGTTGAATGCGATGTCAATACCATATACCATTCATGAAAACTAAAGACATTTTCATTATAATTTAGTATCTAATGTCAAAGACTTGAATATGCTACATAAGATGTTACTTGTGGTGATAATGAGAATACAAAAATATTTCAATCAACTTCAATATAGTACCGTCATTTCAGAGTGGTAATCTGAAAATATATTCCAAGTGAGACACCATAAGAAAACATAACAAAGAAACTACTGCAGCCGCAAACTATAGTGGGAATAATATTGTCCCAGATCAAAAACTTGTGAGATGACGATCAAGAGGACTTGAAGTCTATGCGCAGAAAGACCATCGCATATTTCTCGAAGACAAATTTCGCTATTGAGCATGACTTATCATCCTTGTGAGCTAGGGATATGATCTGATGTTTGAGGTGTCTCATTTTAGGTAGATAGGAGATGGAGGGGAGGATGCAGAAATGGGAAATGTTGGAAAATAGTTAGTAGAGAAGAAACGGTACGTGGACTCGATATGTAGGTTGTGGACGCTTGACTTATCTTTATAAAGAAAAAAAAACAGATAAAAAAAAAAGATGGAAGTTATAGATACATGATCAGGGAAGTATTATTATTATTATTATTATTATTATTATTATTATTATTATTATTATTATTATTATTATTATTATTATTATTATTATTAGCTAAGCTATAACCCAAGACCAAAGGCTTCAACTCAAAAATAGCCCATTGAGAAAAAGAAAATAAGGAAATAGATAAACTAAATGAGAAGTAATGAACAATCAAAATAAAATATCGTAAGAACAGTAACAATATTAAAACAAATCTCATATATAAACTATAAAAAGAGCCCTATGTCAGCCTGTTCACCATGGAAATATTTGCGGACAGTTTGAACGCTTGAAGTTCTACCGATTCATCAACCTGGTTAGAACACTATGTAGTATTGAGTCCCATGATCGAAAAGGCATGAGTATAAAAATTAACTGCAAACTCTATTTGTTATATGCACATTCCAATAGAGGTGGAAGAGTGAAAAATTCGAAATATTTATTTTAAAGGATATGGGAAAGTGCTAAAATTGGTTGACTAAATATATCAAATTCCATAAGATATCTGCTTGAATGAGACTCCTTAATTTACGTAATACTAAAGTTACTAATTACTTGTCATTATCATTTAATGGATTGTAATCGGATTAAAGAGGATATTTCGTTTGGCATGAGAGAAAAGATTTGAAGATTGAAAAGACACAGATAGAAGACGAAAGCAAAAGAAAGAAAAAGAGACGAAAGGGTGAAAGAGAAATAAGTGGTAAGCTAATGATTTT
>NC_090731.1:128186599-128201599 GCF_036898095.1 Palaemon carinicauda
AGTATTAAAGCATCAATTGCCTCTGTACCTGGACACCAATATTAGAGATTAAAAACCTCAACATATTTTTAAAAGTAGCAAAACAGTCTAAAGAATTAATAACTCTCCCAAGTCCATAACTCTGATAAAATGTAAAAAGAATTGACCATTCATCCATGTTAGTTGACAACACTTCAAAAAATCCGCTCTTTTGTACTCTTTCTGGGCTTACATACATTGATGACCTGAACAGTGTATTCAGTACAAGTTTAAATTCTTTGGTTTTCTATGATTTCCAAATCTGGCTTTTTGCTACCTACTTACATTAAATCGAAAATTTTATCTGGAACAACGTTCAAACATTGCCAAAGTACTTTACATAATTCTGTCGACTGCCTCCTGCTCCTTCATGTTTTAATTTTAAAGATTAATTTGCTGTCCAGTTTCTCAACCACTCTTTTCATGATATGAAAAAAAAAAATGCGCTGTATTCATCGTTAAAAACTTCAGAATTACTCCAAACCTACTACTGAGGTGTCACAACATATAAATTTCCCAACACCAGAGGCGTCACAATAGAGTGATAAACTGCCTACACCTGAGGCGTCACAATATAGTGATAAACTGCCTACACCTGAGGCGTCACAATATAGTGATAAACTGCCTACACCTGAGGCGTCACAATATAGTGATAAACTGCCTACACCTGAGGCGTCACAATATAGTGATAAACTGCCTACACCTGAGGCGTCACAATATAGTGATAAACTGCCTACATCTTAGGCGTCACAATGAAGTAATAGGTTAAATAAGTCTGATGCAAGAATATAGTTAAAGTAAGGACCAAAATAAAAAGAATGAATTTCTGCGTCAAAACGTGCTCTCAACCGGAGCATCTGATATTTCTTCATTAAGTTCTCAACTAGCTTTGCTCAATATGTAAAAATACAGAAATACTTTATCGTTTTCATTTTTAACAATACCTTTCACGACAAATTTCGTGGAAATTATGTAACAGACAATTCTGTCCAAAAGATATTCGTTAAAATAACGTTTTCGTTAATTCAGAATGTTTGGCATCTAAACAAGGTCTTTAACGACATAGTTTATCCTAACACTGTAGTTACGAAATTCGCCTTCAGTATTCGTCCTCTGTAAACCTTTCCAATACAATTTAGAGTCTGAAAACCAATTATACTTTCTTGTAAATAAATCCAAATCTTGAAGCTTTTAAAGTAAATAGCTAGCATCCAATGCCCCTTCAAATAAACCATCCGCAGCTATGCCATCATCTAAAAATACTTCAATCTTCACTTCCTTAGATCTCCAATATCTAACAGACTTAAGAACTTTAATAAAGATGTACCGGCCGCTTCAAAAATATCTAAAGAATATCCATTATAAAAAACTTTTTAAATTTTTCCCCAATGAGAAAGATATTGGCAACGTTTTTAATAGATTTCTATGCGATAAGCAGACTGTAGACTGATTAAATCCTTAAAAAGTTTGTAATAAAAAACCAGCCTTTGCTTACCATTTCCATTCTTGGTCACCGTCAAAGGAATTATTTCTTAGTTTCTCTGATACCAGTGTTACCCATTCTCTTAATAAATTCTGATTCGTCCCTTTCTGACCTATTGTTACCCAATCCAACAACCACAGTAACGGTTTTGAAATGGAATTTTGTGATCGCCCTTTTAGACGTCAATGACTATTTTACCGGACCCAATCTAATTCTGTTCAATGTATTGTGAATAACAACAACCAACAGGCGATTAAAAACAATAAACTAAAATAAACACAATGTTCCAATTTCCTTGTACCAACTGCTAAGTATACTAAAATAAAAACAGCTATATTTTCACTTATCTTTTCGACGTCTTTCGTTGGTACATTCCTGGCTCCAATGTCAACTCTCGGCCTTTATTGAGCTCTAGACCTCTTCATCAAAGTTGATATGAATCCACACTTTCCCTCGATCTTTAACTAGCTTGACACTTTCGGCGATGCTGCTCTTTGCGTACTAACTCGTTTCTGCAGCAGTTTTAGATGTTCCTTGTCCTCCAAGTTGATAAACAATCGCATCTAATGCTAACATTTTCGTATCAGTTTCCTCAAAATAACGCGATGCTCATTCAAATGGTTTTCCATCATACTTTAACGAGGTGCGGATACTTGTTGAATATTCTGCTGGAAATCGGATAATAGATTGTCCATCACTTCTTGAAACGGTTTCAGCATTCTGATTGCTAACGTGAAAACACTATTCACATCTGAAGCTGTATTTGACCCCTGCCTGGCGTCCTGGCTAATAAATTCGACTTGCTCGGGCTAGCGTGCACTAGAAAGTGACCACTTACTAAATACCTCTTCAAACATTGAATACGTTTCACCCAACACTACATTCTCATTGGCCACTGCCTACATAACAACTGAACTTAAGTAACAAGACACTTAAGATCTGCTTACATGTCGTTAGGACAATTATTTTTCGCTATACTTCGTAACGCGAAAAAATTCTATTTCATCTTGTTTTTATGGGGGCGGGGGGGGGGGGGCGTTTCGGAGTATCCTCCATTTATTTTGTTAACGCTTTTGAATATAAATTCAACGTAAAACACTCCAATAAAAAAACAATAAAACAAGATTAAACTTAAAACTGTAAGGGTTATTTACATGCAAGCAAAACCCTCATTAAACGAAGATATATAAAAGAGCCATTACAAATATATCCGTGCAGGATTTTAAGGGAACTTATTATATGAAATAAAACAAGAAGTTTTCTTCGGCTTTTCATGAAACCGGACGTTTAGTTGTTTGAAATAACAAATTTCTCAAAACCATTTGAATAGATGTAACTCTCGGAAAGTCTTCGCTCGTTATATGAATTTTAAAAACTATTTTTGTAGTTTTCTTTGTCAGGTAATTGTGCTGCCATAAAAAACTATACGATTGAGAGACATGTTCACTCATTGCCAAGAAATTAAAATCTCTTTTAGTTTCAAACAATGTTCATTTATAGCAATACCTTGTGAGCGTATATATATATGTATATATATATATAAATATATATATACTATATATATACATAATATATATATATATATATGTATGTATGTATATATATATATATATATATATACATAATATATATATATATGCTATATATATAATATATATAATATACATATATATGCATACATATATATATATATATACGTGTATCTCTACAGTATATATATATAATATATGGTGTTGTGGTGTTGTGTATATATAGATAATATATATACTATATATGTATATATAGATATATATATATATATATATATGTATATATATAGATATATATATATATATATATGTGTGTGTGTGTGTGTGTGTGTGTGTTTGTGTGTATAGAATTGTATATATATATATATATATATGTATATATATATATATATATCCCTGCATGTCGTAAGAGGCGACTAAAAGGGACGGGACGAGGATGCTGGGAACCCCCTCTCCTGTATAAAAATCCTACGAGGCATCAACAAAGAGATGGAGCTGGGGAGAGAGTGACTGCTCCCCTCACTCTAGTGTCGGGGTGTCTGAATGTGCGTGGATGTAGTACGATAGAGAGTAAAAGATGTGAGATTGGAAGTATGTTTAGAAGTAGAAGGATGGATGTATTGGCCTTGTGTGAGACAAAGATGAAAGGAAAGAGGGTGAACTGATGTTTGGTGAAATGTCTGGTAGAGTGTCTGGGATTGAAAGGGGAAGAGCGAGAGAGGGTGTGGCTTTATTGCTGAGGTGAATGGATGACAGGTAAAGTAGTGGGATGGAAGGATATATCATCTAGGTTAATGTGGGTATGGGTTAGGTTGGGTAGGGATTGTTGGGCGTTTGTCAGTTCGTATGGGCCAGGTAGTGAGAAAAGTGAAGAAGAGCGGAATGAGTTTTGGAATAAATTAACTAGGTGTGTAGAACGACTGGGTAGAAGGAATTATGTAGTTGTCATGGGTGACTTAAATGCTAGAGGTGGGCACTGGAGAGGTAGAAGGTGTCATTGGGAAGTATGGCGTACCAGGTGAAAATGAGAGCGGTGAGAGACTGGGTATAAATGTGTGATGAACAAGAAATGGTAATAAGTGCTAGCTTTTTTAAAAAAATAAAGATAAAAATAAGTATACATGGGTAAGAGTGGCAAATGGAAGAGTAGTAAAAAGGGCATTAATGGATTATGTGTTGATAACTAAAAGAATGTTTGGAAGATTGAAAGACGTGCACGTGTTTAGGGGTATGGCTAACGGTATGTCTGATCGTTTTTTAGGTGGAAGGAAAATTAGTAGTAGCAAAAGAGTGGGGGAATAGAGTAGGTGGATGTAAAAGGGAGCTAGTGAGGGTTGAAGAGCTAATAAAACTGGGGGTAAAACGTAAATATCAGGAAGGTTGAAAATGGCATATGACGAGGTGAGAGTAAGAGAAACTGGTAATTTAGAGGAGGAGTGGAAGTTAGTAAAAGAAATTTTTGTTGGGATTGCAAGTGATGTATGTGGCAAGAAGGTGGTTGGGAGGCCAGCATGAGGAAGGGCAGTGAGATGGTGGAATGAAGGAGTGAAGATAAAAGTGGAAGAGAAAAAGAGGCCTTTTGAAGAATGGCTGCAGAGTAATAGTATAGAGAAGTATGAAAAATATAGAGAGAAAAATGTGGAAGTAAAGCGCAAGGTACGTGAGGCAAAGAGGGCAGCTGACCTGAGGTGGGGTCAGGGATTGGGTCAGTCATATGAAGAGAATAAGAAGAAGTTTTGGAAAGAAGTGAAGAGAGTAAGGAAGGCTGGCTCAAGAATTGAAGAGACAGTGAAAGATGGAAAATGGAAGGTTGTTAAAAGGAGAGGAGGCAAGGAAAAGGTGGGCGGAATATTTTGAAAGTTTGCTGAATGTTGAGGATAATAGGGAGGCAGTTATAATTGCTGTTCCAGGTGTTGAGGTGCCAGTGATGGGAGATGAGAATGAGAGAGAGAGATTACAATAGAGGAAGTGAGGAGAGCACTAGATGAAACGAGAGTAGGAAAAAGCATCTGGTATGGATGGTGTGAAAGCTGAGATGTTGAAGGAAGGGGGTGTGTCTGTACTTGAATTGTTGGTGAGATTGTTTAATATGTTTTGTGTCGTCAGTGTGTACCAGTAGATTGGGTTTGTGCAATTATTGTACCACTATATAAGGGTGAGGGAGATGTGCATGAGTGTTGTAATTCAAGAGGTATTAGTTTGTTGAGTGTAGTTGGAAAAGTATATGGTAGAGTAATGATTAATAGGATTAAGGATAAAACAGAGAATGCAATCTTGGAAGTACAGGGTGGTTTTCAGAAGAGGTAGGGGTTGTATGAATCAGATTTTTACAGTTAGGCAGATATGCCAAGAAATATTTAGCAAAAGGTAGGGAGGTGTATGTTGCATTTATGGATCTGGAGAAAGCATATGATAGAGTTGATAGGGAAGCAATGTGGAATGTGATGAGGTTATATAGAGTTGGTGGAAGGTTGTTGCACAGTAGTGAAAAGTTTCTACAAAGGTAGTAAAGCATGTGTTAGAATAGGAAATTAAGTGAGTGATTGGTTTCCGGTGAGAGTGGGGCTGAGACAGGGATGTATGATGTCGCCCGTGGTTGTTTAACTTGTATGTTGATGGAGTGGTGAGAGAGGTGAATGCTCGAGTGCTTGGACGAGGATTAAAACTGGTAGGCGAGAATGACCATGAATGGGAGGTAAATCAGTTGTTGTTTGCGGATGATACTGTACTGGTAGCAGACACAGAAGAGAAGCTTGACCGACTAGTGACAGAATTTGGAAGGGTGTGTGAGAGAAGGAAGTAGAGAGCTTAATATGGGTAAGAGTAAGGTTATGATATGTACGAAAAGGGAAGGTGGTGCAAGGTTGAATGTCATGTTGAATGGAGAGTTACTTGAGGAGGTGGATCAGTTTAAGTACTTGGGGTCTGTTGTTGCAGCAATTGGTGGAGTGGAAGCAGATGTAGGTCAGAGAGTGAATGAAGGTTGAAAAGTGATTGGGGGCAGTTAAGGGAGTAGTAAAAAATAGAGAGTTGGGCATGAATGTAAATACAGTTCTATATGAGAAAGTGATTGTACCGACAGTGATGTATGGATCGGAGTTGTGGGGAAGTAAAGTGATGGAGAGACAGAAATTGAATGTGTTTGAGATGAAGTGTCTAAGGAGTATGGCTGGGTGTATCTCGAGTAGATAGGGTTAGGAACGAAGTGGTGAGGGTGAGAACGGGTGTAAGAAATGAGTTAGCGGCTAGAGTGGATTATGAATGTGCTGAGGGGGTTTGGCCATGTTGAGAGAATGGAAAATGGCTGTCTGCTAAAGAAGGTGATGAATGCAAGAGGTTGATGAGAGAAGTACAAGAGGAAGGCCAAGGTTTGGGTGGATGGATGGTGTGAAGAAAGCTCTGGGTGATAGGAGGATAGATGTGAGAGAGGCAGAGAGAGTGCTTAGAAATAGGAGTGAATGGCGAGCGATTGTGACGTAGTTCCGGTAGGCCCTGCTGCTTCCTCCGGTGCCTTAGATGACCGCGGAGGTAGCAGCAGTAGGGGATTCAGCATTATGAAGCTTTATCTGTGGTGGATAAGTTGTGGGAGGTTGGGCTCTGTGGCACCCTAGCAGTACCAGCTGAACTCGGTTGAGTCCCTGGTTAGGCTGGAGGAACGTTGAGAGTAGAGGTCCCCTTTTTTGTTTTGTTTCATTTGTTGATGTCGGCTACCCCCCAAAATTGGGGAAAAGTGCCTTTGGTATATTTATATATATAATATATATGTTTGTGTTCGTGTTTATTTATTTATTCATTTATTTATTTTTGGTCACATATCCAAATAGTTTTTACGCCTATTTGTGTCGGTGCTTTCGCAGAGATGAATGTTGGTCAATTAGATTTTTATTCTTCCATTTGTTTACGACATACATCAGATGCATCTTAAATAGCATAGTTTTAGTTATTTCAAATTTTTTTAGTAGGGAGACAGCTTCTAATAAAAGCAAAAATTTCTATGACCAATTTCTTATATAGTAAAAGTCAATAAGCACGATTTTAGTGAATAGTTAGATAGTTGGATCCCTTCAAAAACAAATGATTCATATTTTTATTTTATTTTCTTTACAGTCTCAAGGACCGGTTCTCTTATCATTAATGTCCATCTGTTATCTGTATTGTATTTGTTTCCATTACATGTAATTAGAATATCCTTTACTCTCGTTTCCTCTCGTGTCCATGCCGCTCTTTTTCTGTATCGATGATTTTATTCTTAATTCTCATATTTATTCTTTCCATATCTATTTGTGATACCTCCCATGATTCACTAAATAGAAATATGTTAACAGTACATCCCGATTATTGCTTGTTCCTACTGTTCCCCATCTAAATTCTTAAAATTTCTTCCCAAAAACGATGTGAACAATCTAGGCGATATATATATATATATATATATTATAATTACATATTTTTTCTAATATATATAATAATTATATACTTGTGTATGTATATATATATTATATATATATATGTATATATATATATATATATATATACGAACGTATATATAGATATATATATTATATATTATATATACATACACACACACATATATATATATATACATATATAATATATATATATACATATATATATATATATATACATACACACACATATAATATATATATATATAATTATATACTTGTATATATATATATAATATATATATGTATATATATATATATATATACATACATATATATATATGTATATATATATATATATATATAGTACCATTTCTTTTAACGTCGTATGATGACAGGTTGTTGATGACCTACGCAAAAATGTAGATGCGCTGACGAAGTTTCAATGTAAATCAACGTATTTTTTCTTATGATTCGATGTTCTTTTTACCATTTTTTCTTCCATTCTATACCAGGTCGTGGCTTCGATAACTCTGTTTATAAGTAACACATGTGATCAAGAGGTCGATGTTATCGAAGCGATATTTGATTTAAGAATGCTGTCTTCCTTTTCCCTACATCTTCTTTGTAAGAGCCTCTCCTTCTGGGGGATAACTGATAATGATTGGCGTTGTGACACACTAATCAGTTATTCATAAGCTCCTAAATAAATGATATGTGATTTATCCTGGGATATTCGACATTTATCAAGGGTCAGAAAAAGTCCAATTACGGAAGGAGAGAGAACTATTTGATAAATGATTACGTTAATGTGGGGGAGAGACTTGCCTTTCCGATGGCTTCTTTTTCTTTTATTATGAATTGGTGGAATAGATCATGACGGAACATTGATTCTTCGTCATTATATTCCTCCCTCGGTCTCTTTGTATATTTAGTTCCCTCCCACATCAGTGGACTTCCAACCAGATACGATATTCACTGTCAAACTCGAGAGAAAGGCAGTGGCTTTCATTTAACACTTCTGAATCGTCACTTCCTCGTGTGCGATCAAACCATAAGTTTATCACTTGTTTGTAGAGTCTTATTAATCTACGAGAGAGAGAGAGAGAGAGAGAGAGAGAGAGAGAGAGAGAGAGAGAGAAAATATATTTTGAGATGAAGTAATAAACATACTACTGTAGATATAAACTTTGAAATCAAAAGAAATCATTCAGATAGGTAAAGAAAAATGTATTACAAATATTGATTTTGGTTATTTTGAATCAACTGATTCTGTGAACAATAATTGGTGTGGTTTTTATCAACATAAAACTACTTTATTTTCGAATTGAAAATGGAAATGTCACTATTTTATCGGGAAGAAATCTTTTCATATGTGTTGATATTTCTATTTTTTCAAAATTGCTAACCATAAATAAACCTTTGAGCTTATGCTAGAGAACAAAACTGTAATTATTACCAAAGATGAAGTTTAATAGAAAATAATCAAGCTAATAATTCAATAAAGCATAGAAAGAATTACAGTATAGAAAATGTAATTTTTATTCAAATCAAATAGTTTTTTCTTAGGTGTTTTTGATAGAAGATGATGTTTACCTTATTGTACCTTTAGGGGCAAACAATATCATATATTATTTCTGTAGGAATACATACTACTTAAATTCATTATTTTCATTTATGTCACCTTAATAATTGATTGAAATCATAATTTTATCACCTTTGGCTTCCCAAATGTCTTTCATATATTTAACACAATGTCGTATATAGGAAATGAAATATTTCACCATTGATTACATTTATAAATTAAGCCTTCATTTTTGTAGAATATTTCTCAAGAATTCCATCCCTACTGCCTAGATTTCCTTATCTCAATTATTTCTCATATTTTCTGTAAACTTTTCCAAACTGTTTTTTTTTAGATTTTTTGTAGATTTTTCCAAATTATTTCTCAGATTTTTCTGTAGATTCTCCAAAATATTTCTCAGATTTTCTTTTTCATATCCGCCAGAAAAACAAGAAGAAGGATACATTTATAGCGATGTGTCTCTGGTTGTGTAACTCGACCCGGATTATTAACTATTTACGGACGTCAAAGAAGATTTGTAACCGTTGGAATCATCCTTCATATCGTATCATTTGATCAGTCAAGATATTAACTCAAACTATTACTTATTATTCATAAACTAGGGATTTTATATCTTGTTTCCTTTCAATATAGTTCGCCTTTTTTCAGTGATGGTGATTTTTGTATCATCATACGTCTTTATTAATTTTTTTTTTTATTTATTTATTCTTCTTTCATTTAATTTTTTTCTTGAAGGAGACGGAACGGAAGCTTTTCTCACAAAGTATTTTCGGCTAATGTTGTAAACCCAACATCCCAATCCAAAGAGGTTCTTGATAAAAAAGTATAGATATAGAAAGAAGTGTTATACAGTGAGTAAAAAAAAATAAAATAATAGAAACATTTCTATTGCTTTTGCGAGACTATTTCATTTCTCACTTAAAAATGCATTGCTTATAAAAATTTTTTGTCTTATTAGCTTATTTAATTAACTTATATACCATCGAAATCTTCTCCTTGTTCGGTGGCCTATCGGATGCTTCATTAAAGAGGATATTCGAGAGATATGGAAATTATTATCATTATCATTATTAGATGATAGAAGTAAATACATTGGTTTAATATTTTCTGTTCAGTAGTAATCCATTATACAATACTTCCATTAGCATGAGGTTTTTTTTTTTTCAAATTAGAAATTGGGCAAAAGATTTTAATTTCCACATCCATTTGTGAAAATGTACAGAAAAAACCTAAAACGAAGAGAAATATAATGGAATTGAGGTGGAAAAAAATACTGAATAAATGTAATTAAATAAGGCGGCGCTGTTATGAATGAGTTTATTCCTCTCTTCTCTTTCCCCATCTCCATCGCCTGTTTGCCCTGAAGCTGTTCTATTGAAAATGAAAAGAATTATTTCTAATATTTTCCTCTCCTTTGTTACAACTTTTCATGTTTCACGCATTTTTGAGTCTTTATTTTTGCACCAGCTTTTTGTTTTGGTGTAAGAATATCACATTAATTTCAACACATCTTTCTCCTAATGTTTAGTAGTAAAAAGAGCTTTCATTTTTCATATTTTTTTTTTCTATTAAATTTTAATATATTTAAGTTTTTTTTTATCGCTCATAATATCAATATATTAATTCCTTATCAATGCTATTTTTTGTCTCATTATTCTACTTATTCCTTTTTCTTTTATATTTTCTATCTTTTTATAAGTAGAAAATTAAATGACAAATATATCATTTTATATCTTTATTCTTTGTGCTATTATATAAATGTTACTCTCAATATAATATTCTGTTTGGAAATCATTTTATAATATTTCAAAAGTTCTAACCGAACTACTATCCCATTTTCTCGTAAAGTTACATGAAAAATACTAAAGCCTACTGAAAGGCGTTTTAATTTTGTATCCAGAAAGAAACTGACAATTTCTCAACTTTCTTAGAATTTATTTTATCGGTTCTTTCGTCTATGATCTTTGTTACCTCTTTCGTAATCCTCTTCCTAATTTATTAGTATTTTCCAGAATTTCCCCTTTTCTTCTCCCAGGTTTATTATTTTATTCTTTATATGTTAGAAAGTGGTGATTGCCTTTTTTATATTTTTATTTTAACTACTTTAGTTATTATCTTTTTTCTGTCTTCTTTTCAACTCATTTCATATTTTTTATACAGGCATATATAATATATGGCCTAAATATATATATATATATATATATATATACTTTGTGTGTGTGTGTGTGTGTATGTATAACCACACACACACACACACACAATATATATATATATATATATATATTTATATATTTGGGTGTGTATGTGTATATATTTCTTTATATATATATGTATATATGTATGTATGTATGTATATATATAATATATATTGGTATGTATGTGTGTATATTTGTATATATGTAAGTATGTATATATATAATATATATATATATGTATTTATGTATATATATATATATATATATATACATATAAATTATATATACATATATCTCAAATAATATATATATATATATACATATATATATATTATATATATATATACTTGTATATGACAACGGATAATGAGATATCGGAACATAGGTTTTTCACACTTTATTACAAAAAAGTTGTTGAATACACTGTGTACAGCCGATACTCTCAGGTGAGTACCTTGTCTACTGACCGTTCGAATGGTACTGACTAACCCTCTTGCAAATATGATGCAATGTTGTTCTATCAACATGCTGAATTGTTAGGGTTTGTGGAATTCTCCACTCTGATGGAAATATACTGTCAAATTCATCACCTTATGATATTAGGGACACGTCACGTATAGCAGAGCTTAATGATCGTGACCTCCAAATAATGACACTCATAGTACTCTTAAAAAGTTCATCAACACACTGTATAAAACAAAAATTCTACATATAAGGATTAAGACATATATATATAATATATATATATATAAGCACATATATATAATTATATATATATATATGTATATGTATATATATGCACATATATATAATTATATATATATATATATAATATATATACATATATATATTTGCATATATATATATATAATATATATATTTATTATATATATATATATTATATGTTTATATATATATATATATATATGTATATATATATGTTTATACAGATATGCATTCAGACACACACACACGCACATATATATATATATATATATATATGTATGTATATATATACATATATATATATATGTATATATATATATTTATATATATATATATATATATATATCTATATATATATAGTATATATATATGTATATAATTACTTGCTAAGCTACAACGTTGGCTGGACAAACACAATGCTATAAGCCCGAACGCTCCAACAGGGAAAATAGCTCAGTGAAGAAAAGAAATAAGGTGATATACTACAACAGATGTTTAAGATAATAATAACGATATTAAAATAACTCTATTAATTATAAGTTATAAAAACTTCAAAATAATAAGAGGAAGAGAAATAAGATAGAATACAGTACACGAGTGTCTCCTCAAGCAATAGAACTCTACCCCAGGGCAGGGGAAGACTATGGTACAGAGGCTATGACAATACCAAAACTAGAGAACAATGTTTTGATTTTGCAGTGTCCCTCTCTTATAAGAGCCGCTTGCCACAACTACAGAGTCTATTCTACCCTTACTAAGAGGAAAGTAGCCACTGAACAATTACATTGGCAGTAGTTACACCCCTTGAGCGAAAAAGAATTGTTTGGTAATCTCAGTATTATCAAGTGTATGAGGATAGGGGAGATTGTTTATAGAATAGGCCATATTATCGGCTGGTACTATGTGAAGGCAAAAGATAAATAAGCCGCAACCAAAGAGAGGCGTCCAAGGTAGTACAGTACGGCCAGTCAAAGGATGCCATAGACTCTCCAGAGGTAGTATCACAACGGGTGGGTGGTTGCCGCTGGCCAACCTGCTTCCTATAAAAAGTATATACATACATATATATATATATATATACATATGTATATATATGTATATATATATCTATTATATATACATATATATATATATATATATATTATGTATATATATACATATATATATATATAATATATATACTATACTATATATATGTGTGTATATATATATATATTAGTATATGCAATAGTGTATAGATATATATATATATACATATATATATATATAGAGAGAGAGAGAGAGAGAGAGAGAGAGAGAAGAGAGTTTTCCCTGTTAATTTTAGTCAATGACAAATGTGTTTTCAGGTTTGTTCATTAGGAAAACTAAAATACGATAGTGATTGTTGGTAACAATGATCGACAAGCATTTTTCCCATCTTTAGAGCCATAAAAAAAAAAATAAACTTGTTCCGGTTTTAACGATTAAAATATTTGTTGTGTAATAAAGTTGTTGTATAAGTTTAGCAAATAAAAATTTAACCTTGCAGACATCATCACGGAACAAACAGGCAATGTTTTTCTCACACTTCAACTTCCCCCCCCCCCCTTTTTTTTCCACGAAAAGTATCTTCCTTATTCTACTCTATTGGTTCTTAGAGCCACTTTCCTTCCCAACCTTTATTCTTACCCTTTACTGCTTTTATCTATTTTCTTCAACAATGAGCATTAAAATTTTGAATACCTTCGGCCGAAAATATACTTTACCTAGTTTTTACGAGTATATCTTTTTGCAGCTGTGGCAATTTTTACTGTTAACGTTGCAAGTTCTTTTTTTAAGGAAACTAAAGAGGATAAAGAATTTTGATCAAGTTACCATTTAATGATATTGATGGTTTTCATTAGAAATGTAATTGTAAATCTACACCTTTTCGGTAAAATGAGTAGCTAGTAATAATCTAGTTTTTCCCTTCTGAATTTGCACTCATGCTTATCCCAATGAGACATTGCAGGCACAAACTTTCGTTTAGAAGAGGAGACATTAATGTAATTGAAAGTAAATGGAATTGTCTCATTTTGTTCTCATTTGGGAATATTGTGAATTTAATTCAACTACGAGTAACCATTTAAAGACTCGTAGTAAACATGAATGCAAAAGATAGGAGTAAAATTGTACGCATGGTTAAAAACATAGAATTATTTTGGGATTTGTTCTATTATACCAGAAAAAAATAGTTGACTGTGTAAGTGACTAGCAAACGAAATTATTTTCTAAGATGTTTCATGTAACAAACTTCACGAAACATTCGTTATCAGAAAGAACACTAAGGGCAAAAATCAAGGTCTCCAAACCCTCACACCCTATTAAATGTTCTCTCATTCTGATTCACCTCAGAATTATTTCATATTAACTCTCTCTCTCTCTCTCTCTCTCTACTCTCATCTCTCTCTCTCTCTCTCTCTCTCTCATTCGTACATGGCGCTCTCAGTAAACAATTTTCGTGTATCAGAACTTGTCCAAAATATCCCTTCAGTACTAAACTTTCTATCAAGGCATCTTTTTTTTTTTTTTTTTCAAACATTCTTGTTGTTTTTCTTTTGGTTATTCATACTTTTATTATATAATTTGGATGAAAATTTATTCTTGGCGACCGGATTCCGAGATTTTGGGTACATTTAGTTTTTCCATAATAGTTTATATGTGACTAAAACATGAGATTAATAAGAATAAAAATTAAAACAATTGATACAAAAATAATAATTTAAATAGGCTGAAAAATGTAATAATCAGAAGAAGTCTTGTGAATGACACTAGGTTTAAAAAACAGATATTACAATCCCTTTGGAACCTAGCAAACAAAGAAAGACGAAAAATAAAAACCTTCTTTTACAGCAGATTGCTATGAACGCAAGATATGAGAAACAAACTATGTGAATTCCTCGTTAGTCAGTGAACTTGTCTTTCTTTAGTGTAATTTTCTAGTTACTCAATGCTCGGGCTATTACAAAAAAAAAAAAAAAGTCATAAAACCGACATAATCAACGAAGACTTCCCAAAAATCAAATATTTTCATATTATGTTC
>NC_090731.1:128206599-128209099 GCF_036898095.1 Palaemon carinicauda
TATATATATATATACATATATATATATATATATATATATATATATATATATATATATATATATTATATGGGTGTGTGCATGTGTGTGTACACGTAGAAAAAATAGATAGATTAACTTCTCTCTTATTGACAACAAAAATAATAATAATTTCCGCACAAAAAAAAAAAATACACTATACTGTAGATAAATATAACAGCTTTATTATCTAGTGAACGCCCTGAAGTGCAGGATTGATGGTTTTGAATAAGGATTGGGTACAAATAAAAACCAGTGGATTCTTTCTCTATGAAAAGTCACATTTCCATTTTCTTTCCATTAGTGTCATGGGTCTTCATCCAGAATCCTAGATGAGTGTGATTTTTTTTCGGTATAAGAAACGTAAAGAAATTTAGATTTTATGATAACAGAAATGACCTACGTATATCTAACCATCAGTCAAACAGCAAAAATTTTGTTTTTGTCTCTCCGAATATATTTCAGGTTTTATTGTAAACGTAAGAAACAAGATGTTCTTACCACCAAATTATGTATGATAAAACGAACAATCAAATTCGGAATTAACACTCAAAACATTAAAAATATGTGTGTATGTACACTACGTATGTGTAAGAGAGAGAGAGAGAGAGAGAGAGAGAGGAGAGAGAGAGAGAGAGGAGAGAGAGAGAGAGAGAGAGAAGCTATTGTATTGAAATTTTCAACGTTCCTCTTTAAAGTTTTAGTTAAGATTCGCTATAACACTTGCTTTTTTCCTAAATTATCTTTATTTCGTTATAACCTCTCAAGACTAATATGAGCATAGAAAGTAAGTCAATCCTGACACCATTTATAGTATACACATTATTAATATTCTTGTATTTCTTTTACCACATTTAATTTGTTGTTTCGCACCGCTTAGTTTTTATTCTATATCCCTATTAATATAATTCTCTCTCTCTCTCTCTCTCTCTCTCTCTCTCTCTCTCTCTCTCTCTCTCATGAGTGATCACACAATGAAGGAGGGACGACCCCATTATGTTTCTTTTGAGCTATGAAAGAATTTTGTATACGATGATAAAACACCTAATTTCAACTTAGATTATTTTGCTCCAACATCACAAGAAAAAGAGGCCATCAAAGAGGCAAGTCTCATCTCTACAGTGTCGGAGCTTTTTTTTTTTCAGATGCTTCTTTCCTCTTCTTTAGTTGCCCTCTTTTAGACTTGAAAATTTTAAATATCCCGGGAGAAATCACAAGCTGTTGGTCAATGCTCTTATGAATAACTTGTTTGATAGTCAAAACAAACAATCATCAATGATAGTTTCACAACTTATTAACAAACACAAATTTGCAGGTGGATGACGTAACATAGTGCTTAGTAAGACATAGAAATGTTACATTTTTCCTGTTCATTATTCGAAATGTCTATTCTGATTACGCTGATTATAAGAACATCAAATAATTACCCTGATCATATATCTTCTGGCATATAACTATTACTCCTTAAATGATTTTAATCACTGATGAGTAATGATTTTCTCCATTCCAAAACTCGTCCTAAACTCGTCCCACCAACCTTAACTATGTAGATGGTTGTTACCTTGGTCGCTTGTACGGCGATGTGACTTACCATCTGTGTTCTGATAAAGAAAGAAAATGCTAAACACTTTTATGATAAACTCAGGTTGCTTCCGATAGCATTTAAATAATCCCCACCATTTTCTGATAAAACTATTAATTCTTAATAATGAAATGATCGTTAAGAAATTTACCAACTACCAATTGCCGTCAAATAATAAACTATATTAGTTGGGACAAGTTACCTCTGATGACATCTATTGGCGGTAAAGTAAAACTCGTTACGATTTTAGGGAAGAGGCTAGAATAGTTTGCGTTATTATTCCTTTCAGAATGTAAGAATTTTGTTATTTTACGTAAATTTTACTGTAAATATGTGTCAAACCATGGAGCATATTAATTATCTTCAGGTTTCATAAAAGGATAATTGAAAATTAGATCAGGTAACTGAGTAACTACTTGATGGTCTCGCCGATTTCAGTATATGTGGCACTATCTGACGACCGCCCCCCACCTGACCCCCCCAAAAGTAATTGAGTTAACGATTGTTTGCTGATTTTATATTTCTGTGGCTTCTATTGTGGCTTCTAATTTTGTAGTTCCCCCCAAAGGTAAGTTGGGGCCAGAAAATAAGGAACATCAAGTTTACGTGCGTCTGTTTTATAAAAATTTTGTGACCAAATAGCAACAAAATTGAAGTAATAGATATCATAATGAGGGGATAATGGTGATAATTAGCAATTTGGTACTCTACTACAAGGGCCATCTAATGGTAATGAAAATAAACTGTGTAACAAAGGAGTAGAAACACTCGGATTCCATTCAAATTTTGAGAAGTGTGTGATTACTGAAACATACTTGCATACTATTTTTTTGTTTCTAATAAATGCATTAGAAATTCATAATGGCAGTACTACTATTTTTCTTCTGATTTTTAGGATCTCAA
>NC_090731.1:128219099-128241599 GCF_036898095.1 Palaemon carinicauda
AATTATGGTGGAAGACCAAAAAGAATGTTATATGGAAAATTAGTAAAAACGTTTCTATTTCTTGTGCCAACGTCATATCATTATTCATTTGAAAATAAGTTATAAATATTAATTTTGGTTAGTTTGAATAAACTGATTCTGTGAACAATAATTGGGTAGTTTTTATCAACATAAAACTACTTTTATTCGGAAATGATAAATTGAAATGCTACTATTTTTATGCGGAAGAAATCTGTTCATATGTGTTGATAGTTCTAATTACTAAAGTGATAACCATAAACATACCTTTCAGCGTATGCCAGAGAACAAGACTAATAATTACCAAAGATGAAGTTAATAGAGAAAAAATTAGATAACAATTTAATAAAGTATATAAAGAATTACAATATGCAAAAAAGTAATTTATGATTAAATCAAATAGGTTTTGATAGGTGTTTTTGACAGAAGTTGATGTTTTATCTTATTTTACC
Source organism: Palaemon carinicauda (assembly GCF_036898095.1). NCBI lineage: Eukaryota > Metazoa > Arthropoda > Malacostraca > Decapoda > Palaemonidae > Palaemon > Palaemon carinicauda. Next base: position 128,219,570 of record NC_090731.1, read on the forward strand.
TTTAGTAATAAACTAAATCTTATTATTATTGGAATGCATACTACCTAAACTCATTACTTTCATTTATGTCACTTTAATATCTGATTGAAATCATACTTTTATTAACTTTGGCTTTCCAATTATATATATATATATATATATATATATATATATATATATATATATATATATATATATATATATATATATATATATATATATATATATATATATATATATATATATATATATATTAAATACATTATGGTATTTAGCAAGTGAAACGATTTACCATTGATTACTTTTATAAATTAATCCTTTATTTCTGTACAATATTTTTCCCGAAATGCGTCCTTGTTTCCTCGATTCGCTTATCTTAATTATTTCTCAGATTTTCTGTAGATTTTCTAAATCCTTTCTCAGATTTTCTGCAGATTTTCCAAATTAGGTCTCAGATATTTTGTAGATTTTCCAAATTTTTTCTCAAATTTTCTGTAGATTTTCCAAATTATTTCTCAGGTTTTCTGCAGATTTTCCAAATTATTTCTCAGATTTTTTGTGTATTTTCTAAATTGTCTCTCAGATTTTCTGTAGATTTTCCAAATTATTTCTTAGATTTTCTGTATATATACCAAATTATTTTTCAGATTTTCTGTAGATTTTCTGATATATTTCTCAAATTTTCTGTAGATTTTCTGATATATTTCTCAGATTTTCTGTAGAATTTCCAAATTGTATCCTATATTTTCTGTATATTCTCTAAATTATTTCTAAGATTTTCTGTAGATTTTTCAAATTATTTCTAAAATTTTTGTGTATTTTTTCCAAATTATTTTTCAGATTTTATGTAGACTTTCTGATATATTTCTCAGATTTTCTGTATATTTTCCAAATTGTATCCTATATTTTCTGTATATTTTCTGAATATTTTTTAAAATTTTCTGTAGATTTTCCAAATTATTTCTTAAATTTTCTGTAGATTTTCCAAATCATTTCTCAGATTTTCTGTAGATTTTCTGATATATTTCTCAGATTTTCTGTAGATTTTCCAAATTTTATCTTATATTTTCTGTAATTTTTTAAAAATTATTTCTCATATTTTCCGTAGAATTTCCTAATTGTTTCTCTGACCTACTTTCTGACATCCGTCAGTAAAACTGGAAGTAAGATACATTTATAGCGATGTGTATAACTCGACCCGGATGATTAACTATTTACGGACGTCAAAGAGGATTTGTAACGTTAAAATCACCCTTCATATCATATCATTTGATCTGTCAGGATATCAACTTAAAGTATCATTTATCATTCATGACCTAGGGATTTGATTTCTTGTTTCCTTTCAATATATTTGAGTGATGGTGATTCTTGACGGAACAGAAGCTGCTCTCAGCAAATGGTTTTCGGAAAGTTTTGTAACCCTAACATTCCAAACCAAGGAAGTTCTTGAAAAAGGGTATGGATATAGAAAGGTAAGTAAGGTACCAAAAAAAAAAAATAAATAAAGGGTTATATGAAGAAAAAAAATAATGATAATATTTCAATTGATTTGCAGGGCTATTTCATTTCTCATTTAGAATTGCTGTCATTATATAAGTTTATTGTTTATTTCCTTATTCACTACCTTATATGCCATCGAAATCTTTCCTTGCTCGGTGGTTTCTCGATTGTTTCATTAAAGTTAATATTCTAGAGATATGGAATTATTATCATTATTATTATTAGAGGCTAAAAGTGAATACATTTGTTTAATATACTCTTTTCACCAGTATTCCATTATACGATTAGGCAAATTTGGCAAAGATCTTAATTTCAATATCCATTTATGAAAATGTAAAGAAAACATCAAAAACTAAGATAAGGGTAATGGAATCCAAGGGGAAATAAGATATTAAAGGAATGTAATTAAATAATGCAGTGTTGTTACGAATGCGATACATAGAAATATAAGGCTTTCCCAGTTCTTTAAGAAAATATGGAAAATGATATTTCAACTGTGCAATGCATTTGCCATGTATAGTTATTCCTCTGTTCTCTTTTCAAATCTCCATCGTTTGTTTACCCTGAAGCTGTTCTATTGAAAATGAAAAGAATTATTTCTAGTATTTTCCTCTCCTTTGTTATAACTTTTCATATAATACGCATTGTTTTGTCTTTAGTTTGCACGAGCTTTTCGTTTTGAAGGTGTAGAATCTCATATTAATCTCAGCACACCTTTCTCCTAACATTTAGTAGTGGAAAGAACTTCTAATTTTCACATTTTTTTTTTATTATTATTTTCGATTTTATTAACGTTTTTTGGGGGGTTGCTCAATATCAATATATAAATTTCTTACCAATGCTAATTTTTGTCTCATTATCCTTCTTATTCCTTTTATTTTATATTGTCTACCTTTCGTAAGTAGAAAGTTTAATTACAAATATATTATTTTGTGGTATTATACAAATGACTTCTCAATAAAATTTTCAAATAGAAATTCATTTTATAATACTTCAAAAGTTCCCAGCGAGCTATTTTTCTATTTTCTCGTAATTTCACGTGAAGTTATTAAAGCGTTCTGAAAGGCCTTTAATTTTGTATCCAGAAAGCCATTGGCAATTTCTTAACTTTCTTAGTATTTATTGTTAGGTTTCTTTAGTTATGGCCTTGCCACCACTTTTGTAATCCTCTTCCTATTTATTAGTATTTTGCAGATTTCTCTTTCCCTTCTGCTTTGTTTACTCATTTTATTTATCTTTATAAAGTGGGGTTTCCTCTTGTTATTATTGTTATATAACTATTATTATTGTTATATAGTTATTCATCTTATTTAGGTTTTTCTATCCTCCTCTCTTCTGATTTCATAATTTTCTTTAATATATATATATATATATATATATATATATATATATATATATATATATATATATATATATATATATATATATATATATACATACACACACACATATATATATATATATATATATATATATATATATATATATATATATATATATATATATATATATATATATATATATATATACAGGAATAAAATAGTCAATGCTGCTATCATCATCTTTATTCGGGAGCTTTCGACATAACTTATGTCATCTTCAGCCTATCTGCAATTATCATATGTAAAATTAATAAAATTAATGGAATCATCCTAAGTACATAGTTAGGAAGATACACTTTCATGAATTGATCAACTAGTTCTAAAATCAACCAATCAAGGAACATAAAACCTTAAAAAAAAAAGACTTATTACACACATCTATATAAAAGACTTAATAACTAATATAATTAGTCACCCGCAGGAGATGATGACCACCCATCCAGACCAGCAACCCATAGACCAAACGGATCAATGGGTCACCGGTAACTGAACAGGTAAGCCCTCATTCAAGCTAGGTTTTGTCTTAAGAATATATAAAGACTCCAAGATTCTCAGCTGGCTGACGTTACTATGTCTGTCCGTAATTTTGAAATTTTCAATAGAAATGGCATGACCAGATTTAAATGCGTGGTCATAAATAGCGGAAATTGGTTTTTTGCTTAACGGTATTTTGCTTCTTACTGATCTCCCCATGTGCTCCGAAATCCTACACTGAAGCTGTCTAGATGTGCTTCCAGTGTAGCACTCATTACAGAGTGCACATTGAAAAGTGTATATGACACCGGAACACAATGGAGTAGGTAGACTCTCCTTATATTTAAACAGTGAGCCAACTGAGAACTTGTTGGTAAAAATTAATTTTAAATCTATGTGGGGATAACATTTCCCCACAACACTCATAACCTCTGTTCTTAGTCTCTCCGAAACATAACCATAGTACGGAAAGGAGACATATAACTTTTTCTTACTGACTGTTTGAATTGTTAAATTTTGACTGTAAATTTTATCTAAAAACTTCTTGACTTGATTATAATAGAGGTTCAGAGGGAACCCATTGGTAATAAAAAATGATTTTAGAAATTTTCTTCCTCATGAAACCCCAGATAAGTTGAACATACATGATAACATCTATATAACAGTGTTTTTATCGAATTAATTTTGTAGATTTTTGGTTCGGAGCTTAAAAAATGAGTGCTTAGTCCTGTAAAAGTGTTATTTCGAAATACTGAGGTCTCAAAGGTATTATGTTTCCGAGAGACCAAGACATCGAGAAAAGGCAAAGAATCATCCTGTTCATTTTCTTTCGTAAATCTTATGTTACGATGCTTTGTATTTAAATAATCTAAAAACTGGCTTATATGATCTAAATTTTTGAAAAGTAAAAATGTATCGTCTACATATCTACGGTACAAAAAGGCTTAAAATCCACAGGACAATTATTCAACCATTTCCCTTCACAATAACATAAAAATATATTTGCCAAAGTTGGTCCACACGGCGATCCCATTGCTACTCCATCTAGCTGCTCATATAACTTGTTATTAAACATGAATGTGGATGTAGTGGTAGCTAGTTCTAATAGTATTTTAAATTGTTTTTTACTGAAACCTTCGAAAATATTGTCAGACGAAACAGCTTCAGCAATAATGGCAACAGGAACGCAACCTGGTATTATGTATGGTGCCCCAAAGATTCACAAAAGAGGTATTCCTCTGAGACCAATTCTCAGCGCTATTAATACCTGCTCCTATGACCTGTCAAAACATCTAGTAACTAAGCTCGCCCCTCTCACAGTAAAGGAATATACTCTGAAAAATACTTATGAATATGTTATGTGCAGCTTCGACATTGAAAGTTTGTTCACTAACATTCCTTTAAGAGAAACACTGGAGATAATTCTTGAACAGCTTTTCCCTAACCCAGAGGACATTTTCGAAGGTTTCAGTAAAAAACAATTTAAAATACTATTAGAACTAGCTACCACTACATCCACATTCCTGTTTAATAACAAGTTATATGAGCAGCTAGATGGAGTAGCAATGGGATCGCCGTGTGGACCAACTTTGGCAAATATATTTTTATGTTATTGTGAAGGGAAATGGTTGAATAATTGTCCTGTGGATTTTAAGCCTTTTTGTACCGTAGATATGTAGACGATACATTTTTACTTTTCAAAAATTTAGATCATATAAGCCAGTTTTTAGATTATTTAAATACAAAGCATCGTAACATAAGATTTACGAAAGAAAATGAACAGGATGATTCTTTGCCTTTTCTCGATGTCTTGGTCTCTCGGAAACATAATACCTTTGAGACCTCAGTATTTCGAAATAACACTTTTACAGGACTAAGCACTCATTTTTTAAGCTCCGAACCAAAAATCTACAAAATTAATTCGATAAAAACACTGTTATATAGATGTTATCATGTATGTTCAACTTACTGGGGTTTCATGAGGAAGAAAATTTTCTAAAATAATTTTTTATTACCAATGGGTTCCCTCTGAACCTCTATTATAATCAAGTCAAGAAGTTTTTAGATAAAATTTACAGTCAAAATTTAACAATTCAAACAGTCAGTAAGAAAAAGTTATATGTCTCCTTTCCGTACTATGGTTATGTTTCGGAAAGACTAAGAACAGAGGTTATGAGTGTTGTGGGGAAATGTTATCCCCACATAGATTTAAAATTAATTTTTACTAACAAGTTCTCAGTTGGCTCACTGTTTAAACATAAGGAGAGTCTACCTACTCCCTTGTGTTCCGGTGTCATATACACTTTTCAATGTGCACTCTGTAATGAGTGCTACACTGGAAGCACATCTAGACAGCTTCAGTGTAGGATTTCGGAGCACATGGGGAGATCAGTAAGAAGCAAAATACCGTTAAGCAAAAAACCAATTTTCGCTATTTATGACCACGCATTTAAATCTGGTCATGCCATTTCTATTGAAAATTTCAAAATTACGGACAGACATAGTAACGTCAGCCAGCTGAGAATCTTGGAGTCTTTATATATTTTTAAGACAAAACCCAGCTTGAATGAGGTCTTACCTGTTCAGTTACCGGTGACCCATTGATCCGTTTGGTCTGTGGGTTGCTGGTCTGGATGGGTGGTCATCATCTCCTGCGGGTGACTAGTTATATTAGTTATTAAGTCTTTTATATAGTTGTGTGTAATAAGTCTTTTTTTTAAGGTTTTATGTTCCTTGATTGGTTGATTTTACAACTAGTTGATCAATTCATGAAAGTGTATCTTCCTAACTATGTACTTAGGATGATTTCATTAATTTTATTAATTTTACATATGATAATTGCAGATAGGCTGAAGATGACATAAGTTATGTCGAAAGCACCCGAATAAAGATGATGATAGCAGCATTGACTATTTTATTCCTACTTAAATTGCGATTCCCAAGAGGAACCCATCTACCAACTATATATATATATATATATATATATATATATATATATATATATATATATATATATATATATATATATATATATATATATATATATATATATATATATATATATATATATATATATATATATATATGTATATATATACATATATATACATATATATATATATATATATATATATATATATATATATATATATATATATATATATATATATATATATATATATATATTTGGGCTCAAGCCATGTCATCCTGATGGAAGTTCTTTAAAGTAGCTTCCTAAGGGATATATGTACTACAGTGATATTCCCAGAAAACTTTACCTTTAGGTATCCAGAATTCTAACTCCAGGCGCGAATATCCTTTAATTTTGTCTCAAGGATATCGCATAATATCAGAGGACGTATTCTTGACACGCCACATATCAATCTGCACCCCTAAGAGCGTTTACGCTTCGAGGAGGTGTGGCAGAATAGAAGGGGAGCCGTATCAAGGTTACCCCCCGTTCTCGTACTACTATTGAGTATGATAACAGCGCCATCTCCACAATACCGGATATTCCATATTTTGTAGCGATTTCACTCGGTGGTATTCCTTGTTGATCTAACTTTTCCATCGTTTTGCAAGGATTATGATTATGCTTTCTCCATCTTCTTCTTCCTCTGGAAAGTTGAGTATCGGGTCTTTACAATGACCATATTTGGGCTCCTGTTTCACAATGAAATTAGAGTAATTTATTGTGCCTAAGAGCTACGCCTGTTACTGGAGGCGCCATGGGCGCCGTCGTTCGTTAGGCATGAGTTATTTAGTTAGCAGAACGACTTCCAGTTTTAAATAGCATTAATTAATTATTCTAATTATTTAGCTATTTAGGCAATCATACTTGTAAAGATATTGATAATGTGCATAATTTTCCTTTCCGTGTCGATCGTATAGTTAGAGTTTCGGTGTTTTAGGTAACCGAGATCTCGACTCTCCTATGTAACCTAACCTAGGCGTTTTATTATACGTTCAGACATTTCCCCGGTTACCCTCGTGTATTGTTTTTCAATTCAAGTGGAGACTGATACCTCCTAGAATTATATGGAACATTACACGTCTCCATGGAGATTTAAGTGTAATCTCTTTTTCTGTCTGAGTGTAGCTTTAGGCTACAACCCTAGTGGTCGTGTCATGAATTTTATTCAGACATGACTAGCCTGGAGTTTTTCCTATCTCTTCCCTTAACCACTGGTTGTGGTATACCAGCAGGTTTTGGGATTCAGTCAGAATCTCAGAGTATTTAGTCTTGTGTCGGCGACCTGCCGGCAGGGTGAATGGATTATAGGATACCATCATTCCCCTGCCGGCTAGGCTGTCGGCATTGGAGGCTAGCCCTCCCTAGCTGCACTTGAAGTAGTGGTGGTATACCATTTTCTCCTTGCGACTAGAAGACTAGTCCTGTGCCGCAGTCCCCTAGGCTGAAGAGTAGTATTCTTTTTTTGCCTAGGATGGCAAGGCACTGGAACTCTTTTTCTCCCTTGTTGAGAAAAGGTGGCAATGCCACCATCCCCTTAACTGTATTGGCAGTCTCTAGGTTGGAGAACTGAGACTCTCCTGTCGCCTAGGATATTACCGATACTGAAACAGAGTTTCTTTTAAAGAGGTGATAGGACTGACATTTTTGCCAGTTCCTTCCACACGCTATACAGGACCCTGTTCCCTACCCCTCTGTCCTCTTTTTATGGCCGAGCCATTGTCTTTCATTGGGCTGGCATCCTGCAAACTTACCATTGCCAGTGGGTTGCCGGAGCCGGCCAGACTCCCTCTCTAGACCCCTGTCCGGCTGCCAGTGGCTATGTTAGCTGCAGACAGCCATGACAACTGTCGGCAGCCATGTTGAATGTCAGTAACCATATGTCTTTCAACTGCCGGCGGCCATGATGGCGGCTAGCGGCAATGCATACTGCCGGTACCCACATCATCTATCGGCAACTATGGTCTCTGCCGGTAGCTGACGACTGCCGGCAGCCAAGATGGCTGCCAGTGGCTGGCGGCTGCCGGCAGCCATGATGGCTGTGAGTGGGAAGTCCCTTCTGTCACCAAGGTTCTTCAGTTCTCCCTTGGACTACTAACCACAGGTTCTGTTGTAGGAATACCGCCGGCCAGGCCGGCACAGGTAAGTGCTGACTCAGATGGCAGCACGCCGACTGTACTGGTACTGCCGGAGGCTAGCCTGCCGGCAGTGTATCGACGGTACCTTGCCAGCAATAGTACTGTAGCTGGATGGAAGCCTGAATGGTACATTCTCCCCTTCCATTAGAACCTTCTTTCTGGAGAAATGCAGTAAAATTAGACTTTTACATCCTTAATTACTGTATACATACACAGTAAGGAGTAGCCTTTACTACATGCTATCTCTCTCTCTGTAGCTAGCATGTTGGATATGCCGGCAAGACCTAACTATGCCGGCAACATGCCGCTTGAACTACAGTATATGTTATACAGGTATCCAGTATATCTGCAGTATAGAATATACTGCGGATCGAAAACTACTATATATATTATACTAGTAGTTATTTCCAATATATCTTGGGTATCCCTACACAGGTATCTGCTGAACCCAATCCCATATTGAATGAATATAATTTCTTCAATATCCTGATTAGAAATCAGTATTTGGATTTCCCTTCAATATTAAATATCATCAAGGCAGGGGTGATATACTCCTAACCCTTAAAGGGTACAGCCTTTATCATTGAGTCTCCCTGATCAGGAAACTCTATAATTTAATATTGTAAGGAAGGCTATGGCAAATAGGCTGAGTGAGATACACAAATATATGTCTTTATTTTCCCTAGGCCATCTGGCGTCATGCCAGCTGGACCATGCTGTCAAAGGCAGCATACTGACTGAACTACAATATATAATTGTACAGTAACCAGTAATTTGCAATATAGACATACTGCAAATAGAAAACTACAGTGCCATTATACAGTAGTAATTTCTAACATAACTTGGGTACCCTTATGTGAGCATTCTGCTGGTACCGCTCCAATATTGAAAGAATGGTGTTTCTTCAATATTCTGATTGAGAATCAGTAATCCTGACCCCGCAGTATTAACAATAAAAAGGGACAGTGAATTAGTACTTCTCTACCCCTAGGGGTAAGAGCCCTTCTAGTTGGAATTCCTTGATAGAGGAATCTCCATATAGTTAATACGAGGGGAGGTAACAGCATTTGCTTGCAGGGGGTACACAAGTATGTGTCTCCTACTATCACTCTATAGCTTACTATCCTAAGCTATTCTGTCATAAATGACCTTTGCATATTGATTATCAGGGGGATAATCCTTTGTATACTCATTCTGTTTTCCTTTCTTTACAGGTGGAACACCAGATACCTTGTGCCGCAGTCTTCTGCAAGGCCAAGAGTAAGTATTCTTACGGTCATAATAATTGCAGGTTTCATGCCCCCTGCAATATTATTTCCGGATCCCTACATTATTGGAACCCGCAGGTTTGCAATATATGTCAGATATTATTGTCCGAAGGTTTCGAGAATCCCAAGTCTACAGAGACTAGGGATACAGCTTAATACAAATTACGCAACTGGGTGAGAGGCTTCCAGAAAATCTCTCCGGGACCTTACCTACCTAATGATAGGATGCGTAAGCTACTATTTCCGAAAGCAAGTATGGAAATAGTGGTACCTCAGGCACCAACTACATCCCATGATGGCCAGATAGCCTTTGGGAAGGAGGGCAAAAAGTGCCCTAGGGTAGAAGAGGAAAAGGTCGTATCGGAATTTCCTCCGCCAATGCCGGCTCTAGAGCCATCAACGTCGACATCTTCGTCTTCTACCCCTCTATTACATAGAATGGAACAATTATGTATCCAAGTGAATAATCAAATAGAGAGCTTTCGTAAACAAAACGAAAAGCAGGAAGTAAAACGCAAGATAGAGCCTCGCAAAGCTTCTCTTGTCGCTTCCCAAGGGTCATTCAAACGACCCATGGATCAAGACCTATCAGCATGCTCCAAAACCAATCCCTGGAGGTTTGCGGAGCTGATGCCGATTTTAAATGGCAAACTCTACATCTCGAAGAAAATGGGTGCTGTTCCTTTGGACAAAATTAAATTTTGGCCGAGCTTTGATGCTTTCCCTAATTGTTTTGTTCGACTGAGGTATGAACCAAAGTCAAGGAAAAGAACGGAATCAAAGGAGGTCATGATTCTCGACCATGATAAGGCACAGGCTATCCTGTCAAGTAGCCTGAAAAAGGTGGGTTATTCAGAGTCGTAGGTATTCTCACTGGATAACATACACCCTTCCTTACTTGCTCCTGCTTCAATATCCTTCCCCTTTATGGGGAAGGCTTTTACACCTGTTGCCAAAGCAGTGGAAGCGGGTAAGTCATGTCCTGCACTCAAGGAGTGCAAGCCTCTGTCACCAGCCTTTCCCAGACAGGAAAAGTACTGGAACGAAGTCCATTTAACTTTCTCAGTAGGAAGATTAGATGCGGATGTCGCCAGTCGACAATTTAATGAACGTCTTCCTAAATTATCTGAGTTGCTCTTGTATAATGAACAAGAGACAAAGGGGAGACTTGCAGCCTCCCTTTCTCTACAAAACTACATAGAGTTGTGTTCAACCTACCAATTTACCCCAGACATGCTCATGATCCTAGCCAAAATGCATATGGCTACCTTAGTGAAGGACCTTTACGCCTTTATGAAGGCTAGGAGAGCATTTAGGGAGTTTGCGTTCGCTAGTGCAACAGTGAAACACGAAACAAGTAAGCTAATATCTTCCAACATCTGGGGTAAAGACCTCTTCCCACACGAGGTAGTTAGGAAAGTGATTAAAAGCGCCACCATGGAAAACATAAGTCTTCCCCAAAAGAGAAAATCTTCCATGGTTGTGGATCCCCAACCTAAAAGGAACACGGGAAATGCTGGAAATATCCGGGCTGCTCAAGAACATCCCACAATTCCAGTGACCACGGTGGCCACTTCCATGGTTGTGGGTCCCAAACCTAAAAAGAACACGGGAAATGCTGGAAATATCCAGGCTGCTCAACAACATCCCACAATTCCAGTGCCCACGGTGCCACAGGCAGGTGGTCAAAAGTTTAAACCTATTGACTATTCGAAGCAAGAAGATGCTTCTGCTAGGAGGGACGTTCCTTCAGGATCGTCGGACCTTCGATCCTTGGGTCCAAGGCCTATTCAAGATGGGACTATGATGGGAAACAGAAATGTCTCCACCATCATTTCCTTACCTTCTCCTACAATCCAAAACCCTCCTGGAGGAGTATACCTGAGAGCTCTAGAGCATACAGGTGGTAAGAAAACTATAGTCCATCAAGTTCCAGGGAAGGCTGTTATGTGTTCACGAGAAGGACTCAAGAAATCTCTGAGTCATTCTGAACTTGTCGCCATTCAACAAGATCATAGAAAACAGCAAGTTCGGAATGTTAATCCTTCTGAACATATGGACCTTGTTCTAAAAAAGGGGGTTTTCGTAGTCTTGTCATACCTAAAAGGTGTCCTGCGGCAACTTCCGGTCAATCACCCCCTTCCCTCCTATCTAGAATTCAAGTTACAGATAATAACATACATCCTAGGAAAGACATGTGTCGGAATAGACACAGTCCTAAATATCTTCATAGAAATGGCAGACTTAGTCACGTAAAAACAAAGCCTAGAAATGGTTCAGGCAACAATGTACCTGGACGAAGGGCTGGGGTGGGCAGCACCCGAAGTGGCTGGTTATCCAAGGAAATGACCCGGTTCCCGGAACATCCCGGACGCAATATAAGCTTCTAGAAGTCTCGACTCTCTCCAGCTCAAGGGTTTCAATGGCTGAAAAACCATTGAAGCCCGTGGTCACATCAACTCTCCTTTCCCTTGGGAATATAAAAGGAGATCGCGAGGTCCGTAAAGAGACTCAGGTAATCAGTCAGATTTCCAAGACGCTAACAGGAAGAAGCGCTGAACTCTCCCCAGTTCGCAATAGTGACAGACCTAGTGCTAAGAGCACAGTGGAAAGATGCGTTAAGAGCCTGGAAAAAATATGCATCAAACGCTTGAAGAAATAAAAAAAGACCGATATCGGTCCCCTTTAATCGTCTATCTAACAAAAGTTAAAGCATGAAATTCCTAAGACTATGCTGGTCCTATCATAAGTGGGGAAGCTCCCTCCACACAGATCAGACTTCCTACGACTGATCTGGGACACCGAAGTGATAATGCTAAAGAACGTCTCATACAGTCTAGGTGAAGTTAACTATCCCTTTCTTAAAGGGATGGCACCTGTCAGCAGTTCATATACAATTGATCCACAATGTGACAGTGGATGTTCTATTTCGATTCAAGCTGATAGAGTTGGAATGGTCCATGGATGTAGACCTATTCCCTCCTAGATGGGAACAAGTCCCGGAACTGCAGATCGACCTCTTCATCACGAGCGTCTTCAAGAAACTAACTCGATTTGTAACCCCATACGAGGATCCTCTAGTGGGGTTGATAGACAGCATGTCTCTAGGTTCTCAACAGGCTCAGATACTTCTAAGGGGGAGTAGCTCTTTTGGCTCCCAAATAGCCTAAGAGCAATCTGTCCTCCTTAATGAAGGAACTGAACCTGAGGCTGGCCCTAGTTCTGAACCTAGATCTATTTCAGAAGGTTCAGAAATTAATTGCCTTTGTTTTATCACAGAGAACCCAAACCCTTCATTTCATGATTTTCTTACCCTAGCGGTTAGAAAAAGATTTGGGATCTCAAAAGGCAATATAGAATTCTTAGAAGAATACAAGTCTAAGTCAACGAGAAGACAATATGAGTCTTCCTGGAAAAAAGTGGGTTGCGTTTGTGAAAGCAAAAGGACCGAAAGAAATTTCAATGAACTTCTATCTGTCCTTCTTTGTCCAACTTCATAATAAAGGTCTGGCGGCCAACACGATAAATACGTGCAAGTCAGCCTTGACTAGACCTCTTCTACATGCCTTTCAAGTGGATCTGGCGAATAAAATCTTTGACAAGATTCCGAAGGCATGTGCAAGGCTTAGGCCTGCAGCACCACCAAAGCCCAACTCTTGGTCTTTTGACAAGGTCCTACCTTATGCCTCATCGGTGAACAATGAAGATTGTTCCCTTAAGGATATAACCCAAAAGGTTATTTTTCTGTTTGCTATAACCTCTGGGGCTAGAGTTAGTGAAATAGTGGTCCTATCTAGGGACGAGGGCCACATTCAGTTCACAGAAGCGGGAGAACTGAATCTTTTCCCTGATCCAACCTTTCTTGCTAAGAACGAGCTGCCCACTATGAATTGGGGTCCCTGGAAAATCTGCCCTCTGAAGGAAGATGTCTCTCTATGTCCTGTAGAGTGTCTAAAGGTCTATCTTTGTAGAACTTCAGACTTCAGGGGAGGACAGCTCTTTAAAGAAGAAACCTCTGGATCAAGTTTATCCATGAAACAACTAAGGGCGAAGCTCACCTACTTTATTCGTAGAGCGGATCCTGACAGTACTCCCGCAGGTCATGATCCGAGAAAAATTGCTTCTTCACTGAACTTATTTTAGTACATGGACTTCGAGCTACTTCGCTCATATACTGGATGGAAATCATCTAGAGCAGTGGTTCTCAAACTGGGGGTCGCGACCCCCCTGGGGGTCGCCAAATGCTTTTGGGGGGGTCGCGAGATGATGTTAAGAAAATATAAATATAAGTAAGCAAAAAATAGTATTATGGTCAACTTTAGTTTTAAGGCTAAATCATAATAATTCTGCTAAAATATTTCAAATCAATAATAAACCAAATGTTTATATTTTAGTAAAACAAATATATATATATATATATATATATATATATATATATATATATATATATATATATATATATATATATATATATATATATATATATATATATATATATATACATATATATATATATGTATATATATATATATATATATATATATATATATATATATATATATATATATATATATATATATATATATATATATATATATATATATATATATATACATATATACACCTTATATTTTGTCATTTACCGTAACTAGTTACGAATTGTTACGCATCTTTAAGAATAACACTGAAAAGAGAGCCGGGTGGGACAATAGTAACACCATGGGCCTTTGCAAAAACTAAACTAAATACTACACACTAGTGATTCCCCCACTGCTGCGCTGGGACTAAGTTTCTATTCAGTAGTGTCATTGATTTTAAGCTAGCATTATTAGTTTTGGAAGGTATGATTTATCAAACATAAACGTCTTTTTTTTGCTATTTTTGACAGTTCTGAGCAAGGGTGTATATCCGTCAGTCCGCGTGATTCTCATACGAGTAGGATATTCCCTCGCTAATAACATACTAGTTTTGCCGTAACTTACTCATATTTTGTCATTTTATTTTTCCCCTTTAAGCAAACGAGTCTGTTAACTATAAAAAACGAAGCAAAATTATTAAAGCTGATGGACTTTCATGTATGGGTAAATGAATACATAATATTTAAATAAAACAAACTAAACATATAAAGAAATACAATAGTAATTATGAAATAATAAACGAATAAATTTAAGATATACAAAAGGGATAATAAGTAAATAGCTGAATAGTTAAATAGATAAATAAATGAATTAACACATTTATAGATAAATGCAAAGAAAAATGAATGAAAAAATAAGTAATTAAATGAATATATAAAATGTAAAAAATTAATGGATAAGTAAATAAACTGATTGATTGATAAATAGATTAGTTAATGAATAAATAAATCAACTGATGAAATCAGTAACTGATTAGTTGATAAGCAAATAAAAAAAAACAATAAATATAATATATTTATATATCTAGCCACTGATAGTGTTAAACTATTATTCATAATTTTTTTCCACGCATTACATTTTATTATACAATGTACTTGCAATAGTTCCAATATTTTACCTACATTTCCTAGAAACATCGTACAAAACCGAGATGTCACCTCCCCATCTCACTGTCAATTTACACTCGTTCACGTTCAGTACCTGTCCGTTTTCCAGTCCTGAGCTCCGTTGCCGCACAGTGAATGAGCGTGACCAGTTGCCAGATGCTTAATAACAATGCATCACCAATTTACAGTAAAATTTTGACTTTTGCTTGATACTCAGGGTCTCAGATTACGTGATGCTTAAAACTAAATGTCAGTATACATACTTTCAAATTTATCTGGTATTTAAATAACAATTAATTGATATTTTATCTATCTGATTATCAATATGGCATTTACTATCAGCAGTCCAAGACGGCACATGAGTCGAGTTAGTCAACGGTGAGTCTTTCCTCAGTCACAGCTGCCTCGTGTGTGTTTAGGGACAATTTTTTATAGCAAGCTATATACATATTAAGCAACATGGAGCGATGGATAATTCGTAGGACTGCAAACAAGGAAGGAACATCAGATACTGACAACAGTGTCTCAGAAACAACTGATGAGATTCCTTCCGAACTACCATCTACCAGTTCTACTTCAAATATAGATAAAAGGCAAGACAAACGTAAGGGTAAGACCTCCCAGTATGACCAATCATCCAAACCCAAACCTCGGAAATATCAAGCAGAATTTATAAAATTAGGATTCACTAGTTTTACCATTGATAAGATGCAGTACCCCCAATGTGTTATGTGCTCAGAAGTACTTGCAAATGAAAGCTTAAAGCCTGTGAAAATGAAAAGGCATTTGCAAAGCAAGCATCCTTCTCATGCTGATAAACCAATAGAATTTTTCCGTCGAAAGGAGGGAGAGTTGCAGGGTCAAAAACAAGTGCTAGCTCAGAAAACCACCACCTCTGCCAAAGCTCAGATGGCATCATTTGAGGTAGCATACCTAATTGCACAGTCCAAGCAGCCACATACCATTGGGGAAACCCTCATGAAACCTGGTGCAGTGACTATGAGTCGGATTATGCATGGTAATAAGATGGCCCATGAGCTGGAAACAGTCCCGCTGTCTAACGACACCATTACTCGACGAATTAATGACATTTCAAATGACATTAAGTGTCAGCTGATTGAGAGGGTTAAGGGAAAGAAGTATGCTTTGCAGCTAGATGAGTCGACAGACATATCAAATTCTGCACAATTACTTGCATTCATTAGATACAGTTTTGGTGGAAAACTTCAAGAAGACATGCTTTTTTGCACTGTACTAGAGGGGACCTGTACAGGTAGTGACATTTTCACAAAGCTAGACACCAAAATACAAAAGGAGGGCTTGTCTTGGGACCAGTGTGTTGGTGTGTGCACAGACGGTGCTGGGGCAATGTTGGGTAAGAGGAAAGGACTTAAAGCAAAAGTTTTACAAGTGGCATCTCACATAAATTTTACACATTGTATTATTCACAGGGAAGCTCTTGCTAGCAAAGCACTCAATCCAGAGTTAAGCAGTGTTCTTCAAACTGCGATTAAAATAGTAAATTACATCAAAACACGTCCCATAAATGCCAGGCTGTTCTCCACACTCTGCAATGAGATGGGTTCGGAGCATGAAGCACTGTTGTTCCACACAGAAGTCAGGTGGCTGTCCCGAGGCAAAGTTCTCAGCCGCTTGTACGAACTACGAGATGAGGTGCGCCTGTTCCTGATCAAATCTGAGTCCCAACTTGCTGACTATCTGACTGACCCTGACTGGTTAGCAAGTCTAGCATATTTGTCTTGTATATTCGAAAGACTTAATCTGCTGAATTTATCACTACAAGGCCCAAACACGAACATCTTGATTCTTTCTGACAAAATTAATGCATTTACAAGGAAGCTGGAACGATGGGCTGTGCGAGTTGATGGGGGCATTGTTGAAATGTTTCCTGAGGTGGAAGAATTTATGGCGGAGAATGAATTAAGCGTCGATAACGTGAAGGTAATGATCACGACTCACCTACAAGGTCTTGTGGACCACTTCAAGAAATACTTCCCAAAAGAGACAACCCCACAACAATATGACTGGATACGGCAACCATTCACTGCTACAGGGGATCACTTATCATCCGACATGGAGGATGAGCTGCTGGAGCTCTCCAGTGATCGGACTTTACAGGCATCGTTTGGCTCAACCACACTGGATGAGTTCTGGATTTCAATTGCAAGGGAATATCCACGATTATCCATGGCAGCAATGGATGTATTACTTCCTTTTGGATCAACCTATTTATGTGAAAAGACTTTTTCGGCACTGACTTATATAAAAAACAAATACCGATCAAGACTCAGGGTGGAGGATGATCTCCGAGTTGCCATCTCTGGTATCAAACCCAGGATGGAGTTACTGTGCTCAAAAAAGCAGGCCCATGTATCTCACTAATTGATGTTAGTTATTCATGATAAACTTAGGCCTGTGTAAATACTGTTTTCACTGTGGAATAGGGATATAATTAACTAATCACTGCTAGTAGAGCCCCATAGTTGGGCCTAAATATTGATCATTGTCATTAAACTTCCATGAATATTGTACTTTTATTTTAACAGTTACTAAATAAGTAATTATTTCACAAGAAATTCATACAGTTCTTCTAAAGCCAAAAAAAAAAAGAAAAAAAAAATATTATCTCAGACATAATTTCCAAAATTTTCCAAAATATTGATTTTGAAACCAAAAGGGTATGAAATAGCTTTGAGTCTACTGGATGTTTGTGTGGGTATACTGTCTCATATGAGAATTATAGATCATTAGCTGATTTTAGGTTTCAGCAAATTTGTAATATCAGCACCCAAGTCAAACGCTATAATTATTTTGTTAATCATTTTAAGCCCAGCCTGAATATCTAAATTTTGGTATAAAGATACCAGTAATTTTTTCTTTATTGTGCTAAAGTTTACAAACACTGACATAATTTATGCTATCTGCAGTAGCTTTCTTCAACAAAGGTATAATTCTAATTTCATACTTATTTTTTTCTCTTGAAGCAGTTAGCAAAGTGTGAGTGCCTGTACGGATTTAACATTAATTCTATAAATTTAAATAGACTGTATTGCTTTGCCTATTTTGTCTTTAAAGATTGTGATTTTTTCTACAAGTAATAAATTAGTTAACTCTATAATGCGTATATTTTTTGCATTTATCTTATCATGTTTGTTGTTATTATGTTCTTATGATTCGGGGCATAGGCATGTACTGTGTGTGTGTGTGTGTGTGTGTGTGTGTGTGTGTCAGAAGCACTTCGGGGAAAGGCGAGGGTCACATGCCTCTAGCAATATCGTTTGGGGGGTCGCGGGCTGAAAAGTTTGAGAACCACTGATCTAGAGTGTTCTACAAACACTATGCTAAGCAGGTCCATGAACTGAAGCATTATGTGGTGGCGACAGGTAGTGCTTTAAAACCTGCCGTCTAATTCTGCGATGAACAGCTAATTGACTGGGGCTGTCAATTGAAGGGAGAAGGGGTCACCACTTTTAGGGTGACCTCCTTTATATAAGTGTTGCCATGGTGACACTAATTCTGTTCATAATCCTAGGTGTGGAATTATACAGATAGCACTAGTGCCGTGTGTACGTAGTACACATTGTTGATAGGATGTAACTAAAACTGAGATCATGAAAAGAAATTATACTATATAAATTTTTTTTCTTCAATCTGAGAGTGGCACTCATCATTTCTTTCCTTTCAAGAAAGAAATATAGTCTCTCTACTCGTTACGTGTATAATTCCATTGTCATACTACATTCGTTTTACTAGCTAACTCATTTAGTCAATTATTAGGAATAAATGTCTATTAGGATGCAGTGCGGCCGAATTCGCCCGACAATTTCATGTATAAATGCCAGAGTTCTTTAACTTACTAAAGTAAGTATTCTTCACATAGTTTAATGCTCACAAATAATAGATATAAGAGACACTGATATTGATTCATCAATATATACAAACTATGAGACTGTCTGTATATTCAGTGTATACTTATGTTTGTTCATACAATATAAGTTAACCTTGAGACCCCTTTTCTACTGTCTAGAATGACTCTTCCCTGTAGGAAGCATGAAGCACTAACATTGTTTATGATTAGTGATGATGACAGATAACGGTGACATCATTTGTCTCAATTGGTCCCCATGACCATAGAAATGTTGTTCCAAGGTTAAGGCACTGGTGCAAATCCACAGATACATGGCTTGAACCCAAAAAACGGATTTTGAGCGAAGCGGAAAATCTATTTTTGGGTGAGATAGCCATGTCGTCCTGATGGACACACCCATCTCTTCTAAAAAGAAAAGATCTTTACAGTATCCCTCCCGTTGTACTGTATCTGTAGCACCGTGCTCAATGCTACAAGGAATGTCCGCCATCGTGGAGATGGGGCTGTTGTCATACTCAATAGTAGTACGAGAACAGGGGATAACCTTGATACGGCTCCCCTTCTATTCTGCCACACCTCCTCGAAGCGTAACGCTATTAGGGGTGCAGATTACTATGTGGCATGTCAAGAATACGTTCTCTGATATTATGCGATATCCTTGAGAGAAAATTTAAGGATTTTCGTGCCAGGAATTAGAATTCTTGATACCTAAAGGTAAAATTCTCTGGGAATATCACTGTAGTACATATATCCCTTAGGAAGCTACTATAAGGAACTTCCATCAAAACGACATGGCCATCTCACCCATAAATAGATTTTTTCGCGCCGTTTTATATATATATATATATATATATATATATATATATATATATATATATATATATATATATATATATATATATATATATATATTGGTGTGTGTATGTGTTTTTGCATATATGTATGTATATATACATGTATACATATATATAGGTAGAGAGATATATGCATTCATATATATATATATATATATATATATATATATATATATATATATATATATATATATATATATACTGTGTATATATATATATATATATATATATATATATATATATATATATATATATATATATATATATATATATATATATATATATATATATATATACAGAGAGAGAGAGAGAGAGAGAGAGAGAGAGAGAGAGAGAGAGAGAGAGAGAGAGAGAGGTGCAATAGTTATTGTGAAACGAAATATTGTTTATCTGCGTAGAACAAGAGAAATAAGTGCGTTAGTGATCTATTTATCTCTCTTTATCTTTGACCAACTGTAATGTGAGATACTAATTTCTTAGTAAACTTTCAAGGTAAATTTATTGGATTATTAGATTACAGCGTATTGTATGATTTCATTTCTGTTGCTTTTCTGTTGGTTTTCGAACAACTTTTTATAAAAGAAAAAATATATATTTGCCTCAACTTACATCTTTCTCCTTCACTCGGACTTTCTTCTGCCAGATAACTCTTCGTCAACAAATACATTGGCTCTTTATGAATAATTTACTACAGTCTTTCCAAAAACAAACCTTTCCTCACGAATCCTTTCAAATACATCCCTGTCTTTACATAAATGTTTTGCCTCCTTTAGATCCCTTCTAATATATTCTTATCTTTAATGTCACATTTGCACTCTCAGGGTTTTTTTCTAATAAACTCTTCTCTTTAGAGCAAAGCTTTCCTCTCACGAATGCTTTCCAATACCATTTTCCCTTCATAGCTCAGCTTGTCCTCTTGCGGATCCTTTCTTATGACTTGTCCTCCTCTAGATCCTCTCAAATAAATTAGTCTCTCCTCATCCACATTTCAATTCTAATTGATTCTTTCAAATTTAATCTTTCTCTTCATAGATCCGCTTGAACAATATGTATCATTTCCATAAAAATATCCTTTCAGAGTTGCGGTTGGCCTATAGAATCCTTCCCCATTAATTTTTCTACCCACAGTCAGTCTTGCTTAGTCTTTATGAATCCTTTCCAATAAATTCTTACCTCCATAGTAACAATGATCTTCCTAATTACATTTTACAATCTATACCCTCATTTGGACTATTATGAATTCTTTCCCATAAATTTGCCTCTCAATAATCAAATTTCCTTTCTTCTTTTTTTGACAGATATGCCTTGTTTCTGATTCCGATTTCTCTCAACACCAACGTTTGGCTTGCTGTTGATGTTTGTCAATTGATTATGTTCTTCACAGTCATGTTCGACCTCCTACTGATCATTTCATAATGATTTTTGTCTCCACAGTCACGTTTGGCCTCTTGTGAAGTCTTCCCGACTTATTATTTTCTCCTAAATCAATCATGGTCTCCTGGGGATCCTCTCCAGTAAGTCAATCTCTCCACAGCTAAGTTTGGCCGCCTATGAATTTTATTGAATAAATGTTTATCTTCCTTTTCACACTAGGTCTTTTATATACCTTTTCCAATAAATTATTTTCCCTAGAGCCCAAATTGACCTTTTTTTAATCCTTTCTATTAAGTTTGTTATGTTATTGATTTATTTTAATAAATTCTTTTCTGCAGTTAACCCTGATCTCGTGGCATCCTTTCTTTATTACGTGTTCTCTTCTCTTCAGTTTGTTTATATTTCAAATGATTCCACTTGAAGATGTCTTTCTGTTAATACTAACTAACAGTTTTTAATGTTAATTACTGCATTACTTTTATTGTATAGCTACCCCTAATAATAAAACAAATATAGTCAATGACACATATGTTTTCAGGTTTGCTCATTGTAAAAACTAATCTTTCAAATAACGTGCAATAGGAATTGTTGGTAACAATGATCGGCAAGCATTTTTTTCCTCTTTAGAACCATAAACATTTTTAAACCATGTTCAATTATTTTATGATTAAAAAAAA
>NC_090731.1:128246599-128254099 GCF_036898095.1 Palaemon carinicauda
TCCACAGATCCACTTGAACAATATGAATAATTTTCAATACAATATCTTCTCAGAGGTTCCGGTTGGCCTCTAGAATCCTTCTCCATTAAATCTTCTATCCACAGTCAGACTTGCTTAGTCTTTATGAATCCTTTTCAATAAGTCCTTACCTCCATAGTAATAATGATCTTCCCAACACATCTTACACTATACTCTCATTTGAACTATTTTTAATCTTTTCCATCGTTTCTTTTCTTTTGACAGATATATCTTGTTTCGGATTTCTATTTCTCTCCATATCAACTTCTGTCTTTCTATTGATAATTTTCAATTGATTCTGTTCTTCACAGTCATGTTCGACCTCCTACTAATCAATTAATTTTGATTTTTATCTCCACAGTAATGTTTGGCTTCCTATGGAGTTTCTCCGACTTATTATGTTCTTCACAATCAATCATGGTCTTTTGGAGAACCTATCCAGTAAATCAATCTCTCCACAGCTAAGTTTGTCCTCTTATGAATCTTATCAAATAAATATTTATCTTAATTTTCACCCTTGGTGTTTTATGTAAGTTTTCCAAAAATATTATTTCCCCATAGCCCAATTGACCTTTCATGAACCCTTTTTATTATGATTGTTATGTAATTGATTACTTTTAATAAATTCTTCTCAGCAGTTAACCCTGACATCATGCTTTCCTTTCTTACGTGTTCTCTTCCCTTCAGTTTGTATATATTTCAAATGGTTCCACTAAAAGATATATTTCTGTTAATACTAACTAACTGTTTTTAAAGTTAATTGCTGCATTACTTTTATTGCATAGCTACCCCTCTTAATGAAACAAATATATTCAATGACAAATATGTTTTCAGGTTTGTTCATTGTAAAATCTAAAGTTCAATAGTGATTATTGGTTACATTGCTCAGCTAGCATTTTTTCTTCTTTAGAACCTTCAAATATTTTAAACATTATTCCGTTTGTTACTGATTGAAATAGTTTTGCGCAATAAAGTTGATACGTCA
This sequence comes from Palaemon carinicauda, assembly GCF_036898095.1. NCBI lineage: Eukaryota > Metazoa > Arthropoda > Malacostraca > Decapoda > Palaemonidae > Palaemon > Palaemon carinicauda. The sequence continues at coordinate 128,247,603 of NC_090731.1, forward strand.
TTCTAGCATCGAAAAATTTAACCTTCCAGATATCACCTCGAAAAAAAACAGGTGATGATTTTATTACACTTCAACTTCCCTCTCCCTTTCTCTCCACGAAAAGTATCATCCTCATTCTACTCTATTGGTTTTTTAGAGCCATTTCCCTTCTCAGACTTTATTTTACCACTTTACTCCTTTTTATCTATTTTCCTGAACAATGAGCAAGAAAATCTTGAATACCTTCGGGCCAAAATATACTTTACCCACTTTGTATATTTTTGTGGAGTTGTGGCAATTTTATGGTTAATACTGCAAGTACTTTTTTTAAATATTTACCAAAAAGGATAAAGATTATACATGATATTATCAAGTTACAATATTGATAGCTTAGATTAGAAATATAATAGTAAATCTACACCTTTTTCGGTAAAATGAGTAGAAAGTATCAATATGCTTTTTTCCCATCTGAATAAAAGGCCTAATTTGTAGTCATGCTTATCTCAATGAGACAGTGCACGCACTATCTTTAATTTAGAAGAAGAGACATTATTGTAATTGAAAGTAAATGGAATTGTCTCTTTTGTGCTCATTTGGAAATATTGTGAATTTAATTCAACTAACGAGTAACCATTTTAAACCTTGTAGTACACATGATGCAAAAGATAAGAATAAAATTGTACAGATGTCAAAAACGTAGAAAGGCCTTTTGATTTGTTCTATTATCTCAGAGAAAAAATAGAAAGTAACCGAAAATTTAGCAACCTATATCAAATTGAAATGTTAGAAAGTACAAGTGACTAACAAAGATTCATTAAGCATTCGTTATTAGAAAACTAACTGCAAAACCAAGCTCTCTAAACCCCCAAACGAAACTAAATGCTCATTCATTCTGATTTATCGCATGACTATTTCATAATATTATCTCTCTCTCTCTCTCTCTCTCTCTCTCTCTCTCTCTCTCTCTCTCTCTCTCTCTCTCTCTCATTGTTAGCTCATAGAGGCAGTAGCGTGTTATAAGCACATCTTTCTTTTTCCTCACCAACAATCAAATATGTATAATCTCAATTTATTCTTCATTTTTTTACCATACGATTTTTCATAACTCAAAGATTATCGGAAATAAAATATTGATATGACGTTCTCCGTAAACAGTTTTCGTCTATTGAAGCTCAGCAATATACTGTATATTGGTATCACTTGGCCAAAATATCCCATCAATAATAAATTTTTCATTAAGGCGTCTTCCTTTTTTTGTATCTTTTCTTTAACCTTCGTGTTGTTTTCTTTTGGTCATTCATACTTTTGTTATATAATTTGGATAACAATTTATTCCTGACAATGGATTCCGAGATTTTGAGGATATTTGATTTTTCCATAATCGTTTATATGCGACAGAAACAAGAGATTGATATGAACAGAAATTAGAACAATTGATACAGAAAATAAAATATTAATTATGCTTCAAATTTGAAATAAACCAAAGAAAGAAAAGATCTATTACAATTCCCTTGGAACCTAGCAACCCCCCCCCCCCCCAAAAAAAAAAATGGGAAAAAATTCGTTTACAGTCTATTGCTATGAACGACAGATATGAGAAACGATATTTGAATACCTCGTTAATCAGTGAACTCGTCTTTCATTAATATGACTTTATTTTCCCAACGCTCGGGCAATCACAAATAAAAGTCTTAAAACATACATAACGGCCAAAGACTTTTCAAGCATCAAATCAAATCTATTCAAATCATGTCTATAGATACCGTTATTGTCATCTTCTGACGTCCTTTTTTAAGGGCAAAAATATCGATTCATCACAGGGTAATCATAAAAAAAAATTCTTGATGCATTTCCTCATGAAATACAGTTTTTGAAAAACAAATACCTATCTCAAAATTCTCTTAAGTAATACATTTTTCATTTCTCTGAGATCTATCTGTCCATAATGAGGGCTTCGCTTGTTTGTAACGAACAGGAAATATTTCATGTTGGGCTTTTTTTAGCTTTAATTCTTCAGATCTTCAAAATCAAACCATTATTCTCTAGTCTTGGGTAGAGCCATAGCCTTTGTACCATGTTCTTCCACTGTCTTGGGTTAGAGTTCTTTTGCGTGTAGGTACACTCGGGCAGACAATTCTATCCTAATTCTTTTCCTCTTGTTTTGTTAAAATGTTTATAGTTGATATAGAACATATTTATTCTAATGTTACTGTTCTTAAAATATTTTATTTTTCTTTGTTTCGTTTCCTTACTGGGCTATTTTTTCCGTTGGAACCTCTGGGTATCCTGCTTTTCCAAGTAGGGTTCTAGCTCAGGAAGTCTCCTTGACTCTTCCTCTCACTCTGCCGTCGTTCTATCCAGCAGAAAAATCCTTAGTTTACCATCTTTTTCTCTTTGACCCTTTCATCTTTTCCTTTCTTTTGCCTTCGACTTCCATCAGTGCCTTTTTCAATATACAAATATATTCTCTCAGGCCAATCAAAATATCCTCCTTTATCCGATTACAATCCATTAATTGATAATGACAACTGATTAGTAACTTTAACAGTTCGTAAGAAAAGGCGTCCAATTCAGGCAGATGCTTCATGGAATTTTCTATATTTAATCAGTCAGTTTGAGTACTTTCCCATATCCTTTATCATAAATATGACAACTCTTTTCAGTCTCTCACCTCCATTGGTACTCATGATCTGTGTAGATAACAAATAATGTTTGCGGGTAATTCTAATAGTCATGTCTTCCCCATCAAGAAGCTCAATACTGCACAGTATTCGTGAAGTTTTATTTTAGCTATGACCAATTCGTGGAATGATCTTCCTAATTGGTTATATTAATCGGTAGAACTTCAAAAGTTCAAACCTGCAGCAAATGTATTTATGTTAAACAGGCTGACATAAGTCTTTTTATAATTTGTATATTGAAGATATGTTTTAACGTTGTTAATTTTCCTAAAATATTTTGTTTTGGTTGTTTATTATTTTCATAAGGTATATTTATTTCCTTATTTCCTTTCCTTGCTGCGCTATTTTCCTAGTTGGAGCCCTTGAGCTAATAGCATCCTGCTTTTACAAATAGGATTGTATGGTTGAATGCAATGTCAATACCACATACCATTCGTGTAAACTAAAGACGTTGTCATTATAATTTAGTACCTACTGTCAAAGACTCGAATATGCTACATTATCTGTTACTTGTGGTGATAATGAGAATACAAAAATATTTCATTTAAATTCAATATATTACCGTCATTTCAGAGTGGTAATCTGAATATCTATTCGAAGTGAGATATCATGAAAAAAATACAACAAAGAAACTACTGCAGCCGCAAACTATAGTGAGAATAATATGGCTCCAGATCGAAAACTTGTGAGTTGACGATCAAAAGGACTTGAAGTTTATGTGTAGACAGACCATCACATATTTCCCCAAGACAGATTTCGCTACTGAGCATGACTTATCGTCCTTGTGAGCCAAGGATATGATATGATGTTTGAGGTGTCTCATTTTTGGTAGATAGGAGATGGAGGGAAGGTTGCAGAAATGGAAAATGTTAGATAATAGTTATGAGTGAAGAAACGGTACGTGCAGGTTTTGAACGCTTGACTTATCTTTATAGAAAGAAAAATAAATGGAAAAAGATGGACGTTATAGATATATGAATAGGAAGCTAAGCTACAACCCAAGTTGAAAAAGCAGGTTCCCGCAAGCCCAAGGGCTTCAAATGGAAAAATAGCCCAGTGAGAAAAAGAAAATAAGGAAATAGATTTAACTAAATGAGAAGTAATGAACAATCAAAATAAAATATTTTACGAACATTGTCAATAATAAAACATATATCTCATGTAAAAACTATAAAAAGAGACCTATGTCAGCCTGTTCACCATGGAAATATTTGTTGAAAGTTTGAACGCTTGAAGTTGTACCGATTCATCAACCGATTAGAATGAAGTGTCGTATTGAGTCTCATGATGGAAAAGGCATGAGTATAAGACTTAACAGCAAACCTTATTTATTACATGCACATACCAATAGAGGTGGAAGAGGGAAAAGACTCAAAATATTTATCATAAAGGATATGGGAAAGTACTGAAATTGGTTGACTAAAGATATCAAATTCCATGAAATATCTACTTGAATGAGACTCCTTAATTTAGGCAATATTAAAGTTACTAATTACTTGTCATTATCATTTAATAAATTGTAATCGGATTAAGGAGGATATTTTGTTCGACATGAGAGAAAACATTTGAAGATTGGAAAAGGCTGTACCAACCATGTGTCACACAATTATACATAATTCCTTTTGTATATATTATGCTTGTATCTTCGCTTTTCCCTCACACTAAAAAGAACCAGAATAAACATGTCTGCATGTCGCCTATGTAACATTGCCATTTTCTTGAACATGTAATTTCCTGTGACCTTGAGGTTTTGTATATAAAGGAGAGTGTTCCATAATAAATTAACTCAGTTGCTTTCACACTGCCTTTGAGTTCACAACCCTCTCTCGGCACCGTCACATTGGTGACCCCGGAAGTCGACTCGCTCCCACTGCCTTCCACCCACACCCCCCTCGTCCCTCCATCGTTGGTACTATGACGGATTCTACAGCAGTCGGCGCTGCGGCTGCCCCATTGAAACTTTCACCGTTCACCAGCGGAGAGGTGTTTGCTTGGTTTCAGCGCGCAGAAGTCCAGTTTCGCATCAAGGGCGTGACTCGCTCAACCACCAAAGCAGATTATGTTCTCGCGGCAATACCCGAGGACACCTTCCCGGAAATATCCAACTAGCTTTGTGAACAAGGAGACACCACAATAGCGTATGACGCCCTCAAAACATACCTTCTGCAGCAGTACTCGCCGTCGCCAGCCGCCCGTGTAGCAAAGCTTTTTCAGCTCTCGCAACAACCGTTGGGGGACTAAAGGGCTTCGCTTGCCCTCAGGGAAATGACCAGTATCGCTCGCCTTCAACCTGCCACAGACGGCTCTCCTCGTGAGGTGAACCTACTTCGTACCCTTTGGATACGCCTTTTACCCGGACCTATACGCGCTGCCATACCCGATGTCGATAGTTTACCTATAAAGGACTTGATAACCAAAGCCGACGCCCTTATGGACAGCCACTTCAAGACCTCCATCAACGCCTCTACCCCTGACGAAGAGGATGCCTATTCAACGTCAACCGAAGCTGACATGAATGCCGTAGGACATACACGCCCACACCGTGATGTGCCGAAGCAGAGAAAAAGCTGCCCACCACCCACCAATCGCTCGCGCCCCAACGAACGACTTCTACAGCCACTTACTACCTCCCATCCACCGCAGTTTTGCTACTACCACTTCAGATTCGGGGTAACTGCCAAGAAATGTGCCGAGGATTGTCAGTGGCCAAAAAACGTATAAGTAGGCCATCGCTCGTGGCGGTTGCCTCCTTGTTTCTAATCTTTTCTTTTTACATGATGCAGGAACGGGCGTGCGATTTTTGGTAGAAACGGGGGCTTGTCGTTCTCTTTTGCCAAGGAAACTCTTCAAGACACGACGTAGTCTGTCTACATCTGCCGACAGCCGCTTGGCAGCTGCCAACGGATCTGCGTTACCCACCTACGGTTACGAGCACCTCACATTATCATTCGGAAACGGTAAATTTAATTGGAAGTTTCTCGTTGATGACGTCACCATGCCAATCCTCAGTGCGGATTTCCTCTCTTATTTCCACCTTCTGGTCGATGTCGCCCACCGACGATTGGTCAACGCAGACTCATACTCGTCGACACCTCTTCAACCCACCCCCTCTAACCTTGCACTCCACATTAGCGCACCCACGGATGCCTACGCCCACCTCCTCACGTCGTACCCGGAAGTTTTCCGTCCAGAACTTCGCCGGTATTTATCACCATATCAAGACGGCGGGACCCCCAGTCTTCGCAAAATTCAGACATCTGGCACAAGAACGATTGGCTGCCGCCAAATAGACGTTCGCTGAAATGGAGGAAATGGGCCTTTGCCAGAAGGCCTACAGCCCATGGTCGTCACCCTTACACATCTTTCTGAAGAAAGGCGGCTCCCTCCGTCATTGCGGGGATTACAGGCGCCTGAACATGCAAACAGAACCGGATCACTACCAACTCCCAAAGATTGCCAACGTGACCTCCTACCTGCACAAAGCAAAGGTTTTCTCTACGCTCGATCTCCTGAAGGGGTATTATCAGGTGCCTATGAACCCAGAAGACATCCCCAAGACTGCCATCACCACTCCGTTTGGTACATACACCTTTAATTAGTCCTGTTTTTGCCTTCGTAATGCTGGGGCCATGTTTCAACGTCTCATGGATGGCCTCTTAGGGGACCTCCCTTTCTGTGTATGTTATGTGGACGACATACTTGTGTTCTCCTCCCCAAAAAAGGACCTCCGTGACCTGCGCATCGTGCTCGACCGCCTGCAACAAAACGGCCTTGTAGTCGGTACAACAAGTGTACCTTTGGCGCCAACAAAGTGTCGTTCTTAGGGCACCGCATCAC
>NC_090731.1:128259099-128261599 GCF_036898095.1 Palaemon carinicauda
CACCAAATTACACCCTAGCCATAAACCTTTTGCCATATAACCAATACTCCTTAAAATATTTGAATATTCAACGAATAATTATTTTCTCCATTCTAGGAAATTCCATTTGTCAGTGCTGTCCTAAATTCCTCCCACCAACCTTAACTATGGTCACTTAACTTGGTCACTTGTACAGGGACATGACTTACCATCCATGTTTTCTGATCATGAGAGAAAATACTAAACACTTATAAGTAAAATCAGGCTGCTTCGATAGCATATGAAAAATTCACACCATTTTCTGATGAAAATATTCATTCTTGATAAAAAAAAAAAAAAAAAAAAAAAAAAAAAAAAAACGATGAATCTATCAACTATTCTCTAGCGTCTACCTTCCTAGAACTTTTTTTTTTTTTTTTTTTTTTTTTTTGGGACAAACATGGTCGTCAAATAATAGACTATATTAGTTGGGACAAGTTGCCTCTGATGCCATCTATTGAAGGTAAAGTAAAACTAGTTACGGTATAAGGGATGGAGATCTGCATTATTATGCCTTTCAGAAGGTAAGAATATTGTTATTCTACGTAGATTTTACTCAAAATATGTCTATCAATGGAGTATAATGATTATCTTTAGTTTTCATAAGAAATGTATTTAAAAATTAGATAAAATAACTGTGTAACTACTTGATTGTCTCGCCGATTTCAGTACATGTTGCACTATCAGGCGACCAATCCCCTTACCCCTAAATGTAATTGAACTAACGATTGTTTGCTGATCAAATATTTCTGTGACGTCTATTGTGAAATTTGTAATTTCCTAAAAATTAAGTTGTGGCCACACAATAAGGAAAATCAAGTTCACGTACGTCTGTTTTATAGCAATATTGTCCCCAAATAGCAACAGAAATGAGGCAATAAAAATCATAATGAGGGGATAACGGGGATAATTAGCAAATTGGTACTCTACTACTTAGGCCATCTATTAGTCATGAAAATAAACAATGTGTAACAAAGGACGTGTGCTACCATCTTTTGACAATAAGTAGAAACACTGATTCTTTGAAATTCGGAAAAGTGGTGTGATTACTAAAATATACTTTTACGTTAGTTTTTTGTGTTCATTAAATGCATAAAAAAAATCCTAATGCCAATAATACTACTCTTATTCGGATTTTCATATTCTCAGCTGTGATAATTATATGTAACATAGGGATAATATGTATTACAAAATATAGAGACCGGATCCCAATGTTATAAAAGTAGAGTTGGAATCCCTCCATGGAAATGAAAATCCCAAATTTAACCAAAATATATTCATGTCCCTAGAAAATACGTTGTTAGCTAATTATAAGCCCTATTATAGATATCAATCCAAGCCTATAATGTGTGCATTGTTACATGTACCAGGGGGAGCAATAGCGTTTTCTCGGGTGTGATACACCGGGGTTGGAGCACTGACATATCTTACAGCCTTGTATCCCACATCTCACTCATTCCTCTGAAATATAGCCGTGATATTCCATTTAGAGTAATACTAGGAGTCATCTATCAACTTTACTATGTTAGTACAGATCTGATTTCTTGGCTCTATTAGAGAATTGATAAAAACCCTACATACAAAAATAAACAACGAGACATACACTCAAACACACACGTATACTCGTACAAACATAGACATATATACATATATAAACATATATATATATATATATATATATATATATATATATATATATATATATATATATATATATATATATATATATATATATATATATATATATATATATATATATATATATGTATGTATACATACATATATATATATATATATATATATATATATATATATATATATATATATATATATATATATATATATATATATATATATATATATATATATATATATATATATATATATATATATATATATACAGAATATGTATATATATATATATATATATATATATTATATATGTATATATATATATGTAATTATATATAGATACACACACACACACACACACACACACACACATATATATATATATATATATATATATATATATATATATATATATATATATATATATATATCTCACAGCGCTGGCAAGCGCGACCGGGGACAAAACAACGCCTTCTCTCAAAAATGCGTCCAGTGCTGTTATTGTAACAACCGTGTGTCACACGATCGTACATAAATTATTTTGAATATATTATGCTTGTATCTGCGCTCTTCCCTCGCACCAAAAAGAACTTGAATAATCATGTCTCCGGTTTTCCTCTGTAACATTGTCATTTCCTCGAACAAGTATTTTCCTGTTGCCTTGAGGTTTGGTTATAAAGGAGAGTGTTCTTTAATATAGTACTTAGTTAATTGCATCCTGCCTTTGAGTTCACAACCCTCTCTCGGCCCGTCACTTTTTTGCAACGCACGTCTTCCTACGCAACGACACTACCAAGCCACCGCTAACGCCCCATTACACGAGCCCTTTCCTTGTGATCCGACGCAGTCC
>NC_090731.1:128282042-128299542 GCF_036898095.1 Palaemon carinicauda
GGTTCTTTTGCTGCTGGCCGGCATCGGTTGTTTACCTTTGCCGGCCGGCTATTGTCAAGCCCTTGTCTGCAGGTTGCTATGAGCAGTGGCCGGCAGCCGGGTGCTACCTTGTGTAGTTGCCGGCCGGCAGTCATTGCCGGCCGACATTGGCTGTTGCCGGCCGGCTCATGCATTTGAACCAGCGTTCTGCCGCCTTATAGCTATTGAGTAGTATACTTTAAAGCTAGTATACTGTACCAGTATTCTTCAGTATAACATATACTGTAGGAAGAAAACTATAGTATAGTATTGGTACAACACTGTGTGTTCTAACACTTTTGTGTTGTTTTGAACAGCCCTTTGGTGTTGCCTTACAGATAAGAAAGTGAGTTCTTTTTTGTCTATTATCCGGTATTTTAAAATCATATCTCAGGTGTGAGCTCCACCTGTTTCCTCTGGAATTTTTTCATTGGTTACTCTAGGACAGATTAACCATACGATTTTATTATCTGGAAGGCTGCAACAATTGGTTGGGCGGGGAAACACAAGTGTGTGTCTTTCCTTTCTGATTTGTTATGCTAACTGTGCATATCCAGTGATATGTAGTTCACTTGATACTCATGGAAATTTCTTCTCTTTGCAGGAGGTACGTCCGAAGTGCGGAAGTGCTTTCTGCAACGTCCGCAGTAAGAACTTCTGCGGACATGAGTTATGTAGGAGGCACGCAGCATGCGCTGTCTCCAAGGGTGATCTCCGGTATTGGGACCCCCAGGTATGTATCGTGTGCTCTAACCTGATTACTGAGGCTTTTGATTCCCCTAGGACAGCAGAATCAAGGGATATAGCAAGAGAGAAGCTTCGCACCTGGGTAAGGGGCTTCCAGAAGAACACCTCTGGACCTTATCTTCCAAGTGAGAAGATGAGGGCCTACCTTTTCCCTAGGGCATCAGCTGATGCAGTGATTCCCCAGCCTTAAGAGGAGATCCCCCTAGTTCAGATCCAGGTGGATGCTGAAGTCGCGGTCGCCTTGCAAGACATCCAGTTGGACGACAGGATGTCAGACGTGTCCGAGCGTCTGGAGTAAGACCTCCTAGCAGGAGGCCAGGATGAAGATCAAGCCCCAGACATTGTAGAGGAAGAAGCCGACGAGGTGTCGGCTGCTCCGGTTCTGATCCCTGAACCTATTCCCTCAACATCGTCCGCTCTCCCAGTAGAGCTGGGACAGGCCCTCTCCTCCATTGTTGGAATGATCTAACAAATGCAGAAGGAGAATATGGAGAAGGCAGCTGCAATGGAACTGCAGATGTAGAAGATTGTAGCATCACGTGGGCCCCAGAAAAGGCTCAATGTGAAAGACCTTCCCTTGTGCTCAGATGCTATGCCGTGGAGATATGCTGAGCACATGCCGATGACGACTGGAAAGATCGTCATGTCGGATAAGCGGGGTTCAGTTCCCCTTGAGGAGGTGGAATTCTGGCCCAGCAAAGGGTCATATCCGGACTGTTATGTCCGGTTGAGGAAGGAACCAGCTTCAAAGGAGGAGACAGAGCCGAAGGAGGTCATAGTGATGGACCATGCTAAGGCTCAAGCTTTGCTTTCATCTTCGATGAAAGAGAGGGGCTTCACGAACTTAAAGGTAGCTGCATTGAGTAAGAAGCTCCCTTCCTTTGTGTCCTCTCCTGCTAGAGCCTTCCCCTTTTGGCAGAAAGGGTTTGCGGCTGTATTAAAAGCAGTCGAGGCTGGCAAGCCTTGCCCCTCCCTGGAGGAGTGTAAACCCTTGTCGCTGGCCCTACCCATGGACCACAAGGACTGGAAGGACGTCCATCTTACCTTCTCAGTCGGGAAGTTGGAGGCTGATATTACCGAACGTCAGTTCGGTGAGAACCTCCCTAGGCTGTCTGACTTTCTTTTGCGGAGAGAGCTCGAGACAAAAGAAAGACTGGCTGCTTCAATGTCTCTTCAGACCACTCTTGAGACGATGGCAAGTGACCCCAAGGTCCATGAAATGTTCATGGTAGTGGCCAAGACTCATCTGGCCACAGTGACGAAGGATCTTTACAGCTTCGTCAGGGCGAGGAGAGCTTGTAGGGAGTTCGTGTTCACCTCGGCTACGGTGAGGCACGAGCCAAGGAAACTAATCTCCTCCAACATTTGGGGCAAAGACCTTTTCCCTAGCGAATTGGTCAAAGAAGTTGTGGATAAGGCCGCCACCGAGAATAGAAATCTTCTCCAGAAGTGGGGCCTGTCTATCAAGAGAAAGTCTTCCCCGGATGAGGGTCCCCAACCAAAGAGGAAGACTAAAAGGACTAGGCTTTCGTCTCGGCCAGCCAAGCCAGTTGAACAGCAACAGCAACAGCAATTGGCGATGCCTTCAGTGCCCCAGTTGGTGGCACAAACCCCGACCACTTTCCAGTGGGTACCCCAGGCCGTGTCAACGCAGTCCCCGGCATTCATCCCAACGTTCGAAGGGCAGTCAACTTACTTTCAAGCAAAGCCTAGAGGAGCAGCCAGAGGTTCGTCTAGGCGCCCCTCAAGGGGAAGGGGATTCAGGGGTGGTCGCGGTCAGGGAGGCAAGACCTCTGGACAACAGTCCAAGTGAGATGATACCTGTAGGAGGGAGACTTCAGAATTTTCGGGATCAGTGGACCTTCGATCCTTGGGCCCACAGCCTACTCAAGAATGGACTGGGCTGGAGCTGGTACAGCACTCCACCCCCGTGCCCGCGGTTTTTCCAACACTCCACCCCCGTTCTGGAGGAGTACATCAGAGATTTGTTGGAGAAAAAAGTGATCCGAAGGGTAAAGTCCATCAAATTCCAAGGGAGGCTGTTTTGTGTTCCCAAGAAGGACTCGGGAAAAACTCAGAGTCATTCTGGACTTGTCGCCACTCAACAAGTTCATAGTGAACTGCAAGTTCAAGATGCTAACACTGCAACACATAAGGACCTTACTGCTCAAGAGGGCATATACCGTCTCCATAGACTTGTCAGACGCCTATTGGCACGTTCCAATCAACCGTCGACTCTCCCCCTACCTAGGGTTCAAGCTACAACGAATACTATACGCCTTCAGAGCCATGCCATTCGGGCTAAATATAGCTCCAAGGATCTTCACGGAGCTTGTGAGCGTAGCTCTCAAGCAATTACGCCTAAAGGGAATTCAGGTATTAGCCTACATGGACGACTGGCTGGTGTGGGCAGCATCCAAGACAGAATGCTTGCAAGCTTCCATTCATGTGATCCAGTTCCTAGAGTATCTAGGCTTCAAGATCAACAGAAAAAAGTCTCGACTTTCTCCATCTCAAAAGTTCCAGTGGCTGGGAATCCACTGGGACCTAATGTCACACCGTTTCTCCATCCCGGCGAAGAAAAGGAAGGAGATAGCGGGTTCTGTCAATAGACTTCTAGATTCCGAAAGGATATCAAGACGCGAGCAGGAGAGAGTACTGGGTTCTCTCCAGTTTGCTTCGGTGACAGACCCGGTGCTAAGAGCACAGCTAAGGATGCAACCGGAGTTTGGAGAAGTTATGCATCAAACGCGCGAAGAGATCTGAGAAGACCAGTTCCGCTTCGTCTACGTACTCTTCTCAGGCCTTGGTCCCAAGCCAGACATCTAAAGAAGTCGGTTCTTCTTCAGCCAGGTGATGTTGGCCATCTTCCGATTGGCGGAAAAGAAGAAGTGGTACCTGTCGGCAGTTCACCTTCAAGGAGTCCGCAATGTGACAGCGGACGCTCTATCCAGGTTCACACCGATAGAGTCGGAATGGTCCCTGGACGCAGGATCATTCTCCTTCATCTTGAGTCAAGTCCCAGAACTGCAGATAGACCTCTTTGCGACGAAAGACAACAAGAAGTTGCCCCTGTACGTGTCCCCGTACGAGGACCCCTTAGCGGAAGCAGTGGACGCGATGTCCCTCGACTGGAACAGATGGTCCAGGATTTATCTGTTCCCTCATCACAACCTTCTGTTGAGGGTCCTCAACAAACTGAGATCCTTCAAGGGGGTAGCGGCAATAGTGGCCCACAAGTGGCCGAAGAGTGTGTGGTTCCCCCTGACATTGGAACTACGGCTGAAGTTTCTACCGCTACCAGATCCAGTTCTGAGCCAGCGACTCCAGAAGTCAACTGTCTGCGCTTCATTACAGAAAACCCGGACCCGGCAGCTCATGATTTTCTCTCCCTAGCGGTGAAAAGGCGTTTCGGGATTTCTAAAGCCAGCATAGACTTCCTAGATGAATATAAGTGCAAATCTACTAGAAGGCAATATGACTCATCTTTGAGAAAATGGGTGGCCTTTGTCAAGGCAAAGAAACCGCAGGAGATCTCGACGGACTTCTGCTTATCTTTCTCCATCCACCTCCATGGTCAAGGGTTGGCAGCTAACATGATTTCGACGTGTAAGTCTGCTTTGACAAGACCCATTCTATATGCCTTCCAGGTCGACCTCGCCAACGAGATCTTTAATAAAGTTCCGAAAGCCTGCGCTAGGCTCAGACCTTCAGCACTTCCAAAGCCCATTTCCTGGTCTTAAGACAAAGTTCTTCATTCCGCTTCTCTGTTGAGCAATGAGGAGTGTGCGTTAAAGGATTTGACCCAAAAAGTTATTTTCCTATTTGCACTCGCGTCCGGGGCCAGGGTTAGTGAGATTGTAGCCCTCTCGAGAGAGGAAGGTCGTGTTCAGTTCCTGGATGGGGGAGAACTGAACCTGTTTCCGGATCCGACATTTCTCGCCAAGAATGAGTTACCCACCAACAGGTGGGGTCCCTGGAGAATCTGCCCTCTGAAAGAAGATGCATCTCTATGTCCAGTAGAATGCCTAAAGGTCTATCTTCATAGAACTTCAGACTTCAAGGGTGGTCAACTATTCAGGGGAGAAACATCAGGCTCAAATTTATCACTGAATCAACTCAGAGCGAAAATCACATATTTTATTCGCAGAGCAGATCCTGACAGTACACCCGCAGGTCACGATCCAGGGAAAGTTGCTTCATCCTTAAATTTCTTTAATTGTATGGATTTTGAACATCTTCGTTCATACACTGGCTGGAAGTCTTCCAGAGTGTTCTTTCGCCACTATGCGAAGCAAATGGAGCAACTAAAGAGATCTGTGGTAGCAGTGGATTGCGTCGTTAACCCTGCTGTTTAACTCTGCGAGGAACAGTGGTTTTAATTGGGACGATTAATTCCAGGGTGAGTGTGTAGTTACATACTGTGCTACAAACTAAGTGAGGGCACTGAGGTGCCCACGGTGACTGTTCCACTTCCAAAGGTGAACCTAACATAAGTGCAGACATGTGTGCTGAGCGTTTCTAACGCTAATGTAACTGATTAGTAATACAGACTCTTCTGACTTTGATACCTCGGTATGTTAAAAGTGGCACTAATGTTTTTCTTTCAGATAAACAAGTTTCTGTTTACTATCATACTTATGCTTAAAGTTTTGGTTATCCTCTTCTTATATATATATATATATATATATATATATATATATATATATATATATATATATATATATATATATATATATATATATATATATATATATATATATATATATATATATATATATATATAATTGTTGTTAACCTGTCTGTTTATTGTCTGTCAATAAACTTGTTCTTGAGAACCATGCGTCTCCTTCACCTGTGTCAATTTATTGATATAATTGAGCATTCATTCTATGTATATTTATCTGGGATAATTCTAATAGATTGTTCCTTTATGCAAGCTAATGTTGCATTGGTTCATGCTTTCCCTTAGCGGGAGGATTCCACCCCATAAGGGGATGGTGGCGGATTTACAGCTTCCTCCTATGCGGATATAAACCTTTGTCCAATACAAGTATTGTGCGGAGAACTGGTCGATATTTCATATTGACGCAGTGGTTCTTTACAAACTATGCTTTGCTTAATATAGGGTGAGACCACTATATTGGCTTGCCTGGTATTCATACATAGGTATATGTACTCTTCGAGACTTTCCCAGAGTCTAGTAGGACTCTTCCCTGTAGGGGGCAGGAAGCTCTAAAATGGTTTATGGTTAGTTGAAAAGATGTATAACGGTAACATCTTAGGTCTCTAGGTCTAGTCGACCGGGGAATTACCTCCGGGTAGTACGTCACGTTCTGAGAATCCACAGATACAGTAATGCTCTGGTATACTTCCATCAGGACGACATGGCTTGAGCCCAAAAAACGGATTTTGAGCGAAGCGAAAAATCTATTTTTGGGTGAGATGGCCATGTCGTCCTGATGGACCCGCCCTTCCCTTTCTATGAAAGGGCTGTAGGACCCCTCCTACATACAGTATCTGTAGCACCTCGTGTATCGCTACAAGGAATACAGATGGCGCCAGGATTGGCGCAATGCACGCTTACGAAACGGGAGAAGAGAGAGTTTGAGAACGGCTCCCCTTTTTCTTTCTCGTTTTCGTTTTCTTGCCAATTGACCCCTTCGATGTGTTATCTCTGTTTGGGGTGCAGATTGCCATGTGGAGTGTCAAGAATACGTCCTCTGATATGTCGTGATATCCTTTTCATTAGGGATATTCGCTCCAGGATTTAGAATTCTGGGTACCTTAAGGTAAATTCTCTGGGAATATCGCCGTAGTTGTAATATACCCTAGGAAGCTACCCTATAGGAACTTCCATCAGGACGACATGGCCATCTCACCCAAAAATAGATTTTTCGCTTCGCTCAAAATCCGTTATATATACTTATATATATATATATATATATATATATATATATATATATATATATATATATATATATATATATATATATATATATATATATATATATATATATTTATATATATATATATATATATATATATATATATATATATATATATATATATATATATATATATATATATATATATATATACATATATATATATATATATATATATATATATATATATATATATATATATATATATATATATATATATATATATATATATATATATATATATATATATATATGGGTGTGTGTGTGAATGTGTGTTTGTCTTTCATGAAAAAATCATTTATACGCATTATCCACCTCGTACCGTTTTTTTTTTTAAATTTCCTATTATAGCAGTTATTCTTACAAAGTTTCCATATGAATCAATGTATTTTTTCTTATGATACGAAGTTTTTTTATACCATTTCTTCTTCCATTCCATACCAGGCCATGGCTTCAATAATTCTGCTTCTAAGTAATACATATGATCCAGTGGTCGATGTTACCGAGGCGATAGTTGATTTAAGAATACTGTCTTCCTTCCCCCTACATGTTGCCTATCTAAGCAGCCTCTCTTTCTGGGGGAGAACTGATAACGATTGGCGTTGTGACACCTAAATCAGTTATTCATGAGATCCTAGACAAATGATATGTGATTTATCCTGGGATCTTCGACATTTTTCAAGGGTCAGAAAAGGCCAATTAAGGTAGGAGAGAGAACTTTTGATAAATGATTCCGTCAATGTGGTGGTGGGACTCGCCTTCTCGATGGCTTCTTTTTCTTCTATTATGAATTGGTGGAATATATCACGACGGAACACTGATTCTTCCGTCATTATATTCCACATTTGGTCTCTTTGTATATGTAGTTCCCTCCCACATCAGCAGATTTACAACTAGATACGATATTCACTGTGAAACTCGAGAGAAAGGCAGAGGCTTTCATTTAACACTTCCGAATCGTCTCCTTCTCGTGGTTGATCAAACCATAAGTTCCTCACCTGTAAGTAAAATCTTCCTAATATATAAGAGAGAGAGAGAGAGAGAGAGAGAGAGAGAGAGAGAGAGAGAGAGAGAGAGAGAGAGAGAGAGAGAGAGAGAGAGAGAGAGAGAGAGAGAGAGAGAGGATAAAAAATAAAATATATTGTGAGGTGACGTAATAAACATACTAGATATAATCTTAAATACAAAGAAATAACTCAGATAGGTAAAGGAAACCATATCATATAAATAAAAGAAATTAAACTATGTGAGATTTTGATTATTAGTAGAGAAAAGAACTACAAATATTTTGCATGGCGAAACGGGACAGAAAATGCTTAAATATTTGAATGCCTTCCATCCTCTCTAAATCATTTTTTAAAGGATATAGATATAGAAAGGTGAATAAGGTAGAAGAAAAAAATGTTACATGGAAAATCAATGAAAAACATTTCTATTTCTTGTGCCAAGGCCATTTCCTAACTCATTATAAATAAGTTACTAATATCAATTTGGCTTAGTTTGAATCAACTGATTCTGAGAACAATAATTGTGTGGTTTTTATTAACATGAAAATTTTTTTTACCGAAATGAAAATGGAAATGCCACTATTTTCATGAGGAAGAAATCTGTTTCATAAGTGTTGATAGTTCTAATTTCTAAATCAATAACAATAAACATGCCTTTCAACGTATACCAGAGATCAACACTGTAATAATTACCAAAGATGAAGTTTAATAAAAAAGAAAAAATCAATATAACAATTTATTTAATAAAGTAAAGAAAGAATTATAGTTCAGAAAAAGTAATTTTTGGTTAAATCTAATAGGTTTTGATAAGTGTTTTTAACAGATGTTTTTCTTATTGTACCTTTAGGAATAAACAATATTATAGATTACCTTCATTGGAATGCATACTACTTAAATTCATTATTTTAATTTATGTCACCTTAATAACAGATCAAAATCATACTTATTGTAACTTTGGCTTCCCAAATTTCTTTCATTCATTTAATACATTATCGTTTTTAGTAAGTGAAATATTTTACCCTTGATTACTTTCATAGATAAATCTTTCATTTCTGTAAAATGTTTTCCAAGAATTTCGTCCTTGCTTCCGCGATACACTTATCGCAATTATATCTCAGATTTTTTATAGATTTTCCAAATTATTTCCTAAATTTTTTTAAATTTTCCAAATCATTTCTCAGATTTTCTGTAGAATTTCCTAATTATTTCTCAGATTTTCTGTAGAATTTCCAATTATTTCTCAGATTTTCTATATATTTTCAAAATAATTTTTTATATTTTCTGTAGATATTCAAATTTCTTTTTAGATTTTTGTATATTTTCCAAATTATTTCTCAGATTTTCTGTAGATTTTCCAAATTATTTCTCAGATTTTCTGTAGACTTTCCAAATAATTTCTCAGATTTTCTGTAGAATCGTCAAACTATTTCTCAGATTTTTTATAGATTTTCTAAATTATTTTTCAGATTTTCTATAGATTTTCCAAATTATTTTTCAAATTTTCTGTAGATTTTCCAGGTAATTTCTCAGATTTTCTCTAGATTTTCATATTATTTTTCAGTTTTACTATATGTTTTTTAGATTATTTTTCAGCTTTTCTGTAGATTTTCCAAGTAATTTCTCAGATTTTCTAAATTATTTCTCAGATTTTCTATACATTTTCCAAATTATTTCTCAGATTTTCCTTTGATTTTTCAAATTATTTCTCAGATTTTCTGTAGATTTTCTAAGAAATTTCTCAGATATTCTAAATTACTTCTCAGATTTTCTATAGATTTTCCAAATTATTTTTCGGATTTTCTATAGATTTTCCAAATTATTTTTCCGATTTTTTTATAGATTTTCCAAATTATTTTTCCGAATTTCTGCAGATTTCCTAAGTAAGTTTTCAGATTTTCTAAATTATTTCTCAGATTTTCCATAGATTTTCCAAAATATTTAGATTTTCTATAGATTTTCCAAAATATTTAGATTTTCTATAGATTTTCCAAATTATTTTTCATGATTTTCTGTAGATTTTCTAAGTAATTTCTCAGATTTTTAAAATTATTTCTCAGATTTCCAAAAGAATTTCCAAATTATTGGTAAGATTCTCAATATTCTTTCTAAATTATTTTTAAGATTTTCTGTAAATTTTCTAAGTAATTTCTAAGATTTTCTAAATTGTTTTTCATATTTTCGGTAGATTTTCTAAGAAATTTCTCAGATTTTCTAAATTATTTTTCAGATTTTCTATAGGTTTCCCAAATTATTTCTCAGTTTTTCTATAGATTTTCCAAAATATTTTAAAGATTTTTTTTAGATTTTCTTAATTATTTCTCAGATTTTTTTTTTTTCACATCCACCAGAAAAGCTGGAAGGAGGATACATTTATAGCGATGTGTCTCTGGTTGTGTAACTCGACCTGGATGATTATCTATTTACGGACGTCAAAGAGGATTTGTAACCGTTGGGATCATCCTTCATATTATATCATTCCATCTGGCAGGATATTAACTTAAACTATTATTTATCATTCATGCACTAGAGATTTCTTTTATAGTTTCCTCTTCAACCTATTTCAACTTTTTTTCAGAGATGGATATTTTTGTATCTCCAAAGGTTTTTTTTTTCTTCTTCTTTCTTTCTTTTTTCTTTTTTAAGGCGATGGAACAGAATTTGTTTTCAGCAAGTACTTTTAGAAAATGTTGTAAGCCCAACATCCCGAACCTAAGAGGTTCTGGAAAAAGGTATAGATATAGAAATAAGTGTTATTCGGAAAATATAAAAAGATAATAGTAAAATTTCTATTGCTTTTGCAAGGCTATTTCATCTATTTACAAATGCTGTACCTATATAAAATGATTGTTTATTACCTTACTTATTACCTAATATGCCATCGAAATCTTCCATTACTCGATGGTCTTTCGGTTGCTTCATTTAAGAGAATATTCGAGAGATGTGGAATGATTATAATCATTATTATTAAATTCTAAAATCAAATACATTTATTTAGTATTTTCCGTCCACCAGTATTCAATTACAGTACTTCTATTAACATGATGTATTTTTTCCTATCTTTTTTTTTTTGCAATTAGTAATTAAATAATAATCTTTATTTCAATATCTATTTGTGAAAATGCTAAGAAACCCCAAAATCAAGAGCAGTATCATGGAATACTGGTGGAAAGAAAACACAATATCGATATCATTGAATAATGCAACGTTGTTACGAATGAGATACGTAGAAACATAACGCTTTCCCATTTCTTTAAAAAAAATATAGAAAATCATATTTGAACTGTGCAATGCATATCCCATTTATGTTTAATCCTCTCTTCTTTTTTCCAATATCCATCGCCTGTTTGCCCTTAAGCTATTCTACTGAATATGAAAGGAAATATTTATAATGTTTTTCTCTTATTTGCATTTTCATTTTACAATATATTTTCGTTTTGAAGGTGTAGAATCTTATATCAATCTCAACATTTCTTTCTCCTAACATTTAGTTGTGGAATAAACTTTCGGTTTTCATAATTTTTTCTTATTATTTTAGAATTTATTCACGTGCTACTCTTTTGTCGCTCATAATATCAAAATATCAATTTCTTACCAATGCTAATATTTGTCTCATTATCCTACTTAATCATCTTCATTTATATTTTTGACCTTACGAGAGTAGAAAATTATATTACAAATATCTTATTTTCTATTTTCATTCTCATTGCTATTATATTATATCTTCGTATTAAATTTTTTAGTTTGAACTTCTGTTTATAATAGTTCGAAAGTTCCTAGCAAGCTATTTTCCCATTTTCTTGCAAATGTTACTTGAAAACACCAAACACTACTGAAAGGCCCTTAATTTTGTATCCAGAAAACCATTGTTAATTTCTTAACTTTCTTAGTGTTTATTTTTTCTGTTCTTGCGTTATACCATTTGTCATCTCTTTTGTGATCCTCCTATTTATTAGTATTTAGCAGATTTCTCCTTTTCTTCTCCCGTGCTTACTTTTTTTATTTTTTATTTCTTAAAAAATTAAGTTTTCCCTTTTTATGATTTTTATGTAACTACTTTGTTTATTCTTACTTTATAATATATATATATATATATATATATATATATATATATATATATATATATATATATATATATATATATATATATATATATTCTTATATTTATGTTTTATTATATATATATATATATATATATATATATATATATATATATATATATCTATCTATCTATCTATCTATCTATCTATCTATCTATCTATCTATCTATCTATCTATCTATATATATATATATATATATATATATATATATATATATATATATATATATATATATATATATATATATATATATATATATATATATATATATATATATATATATATATATATTCATATATTTATGTTTTATATATATATATATATATATATATTATATATATATATATATATATATATATCTATCTATCTATCTATCTATCTATCTATCTATCTATCTATCTATCTATCTATCTATCTATCTATCTATCTATCTATCTATATATATATATATATATATATATATATATATATATATATATATATATATATATATATATATATATATATATATATATATATATATATATATATATATATATATATGGACAAATATCAACACAACATCGTGTTTAAATAGAAGTAAATTTCTACCTCACACTTGGGATCGAACGCTGGCTCCTTCTAATGAAAGGCCAGGTCGAAACCAACCATGCTACGAGGGGCCATAAAAGAAGTCGGAACCTAACTGCTAACCAGCAGTTCAGGATTTACCTGGAGAGACATCAGTCTCTTACCAGCGAGTTTTCCCCGACTTCCTGGCCCACCACATGACACAATTGATAGTAATTCATTCAAATTACCCCTATTGAGTCAATATTGATAAATATCAACACAACATCGTGTTCAAATAGAAATAAATTTCTACCTCATACTTGGGATTGAACGCTGGCCCCTTCTAATGAAAGGCCAGGTCGAAACCAACCATGCCACGAGAAGCCATAAAAGAAGTCGGAACCTAACTGCTAACCAGCTGTTCAGGATTTACCTGCCGAGACATCAGTCTCTTACCAGCGAGTTTTCCCCGACTTCCCGGCCCACCAGGTGACACAATTGATAGTAATTCATTCAAATTACCCCTAATGAGTCAATATGGATAAATATCAACACAACATCGTGTTCAAATAGAAATAAATTTCTACCTCATACTTGGGATCGAACGCTGGCCCCTTCTAACTTTTAAGGTAATTTTATTGGATTATTGAATTATGGCAAATAATTTCTTCATTCCTGTTGTTTTACTGTTTGTTTTCGAAGAATCTTTTATAGAAGAGAAAATTTATATATGCCTTAACTTACAACACCTTTCTCTTTCACTCGGACTTTCTTCTGCCAATAAACTCTTCATCTAAAAATAAATTTGCTCTCTCTGAATCTTTCCCCCCCGAAAAATGTCTTCATGAATCTTTTCAAATACATTCCTGTATCTGCATCCACGTTTTGCCTCATATAGATCCCGTTCAATACGCTCTTATCTTCAATGTCGCTTTTGCACTCCTATGGGTTACTTTCAATATATGTTTCTCTTTACAGCGAAGCTTTCCACTCCCAGATTCTTTTCAATACTGTTCTCCCTTCATAGCTCAGCTTGTTCTCTTGCGGACCCTTTCTAATAACTTCCTTACCCCCACCATTACTCTTGTCTTCTTATAGATCCTCTCAAATAAATTAGTCTCTCCACATCCACAGTTGGATTCTAATGGATTCATTCCTATGAATCTTTCTCTTCACAGATCTGCTTGAACAATATGAATTATTTCCATCCAAATATTCTCTCAGAGTTTCCCGTTGGCCTCTAGAATCCTTTCCCACTAATTCTTCTATCCACAGTCAGTCATGCTTAGTGTTTATGAATCCTTTCAAATAAATTATTATCCCCATAGTAACAATGATCTTCCTCAACGCATGTTACACTCTTGACCAACATTTGGGTTATTATGAGTCTTTTTTAATAAATTATCTGTAAACAATCACATTTGCTTTCTTCTTAATTTTCCATTACATTCTTTTTTGACAGATATATTTTGTTTCTGATATCGATTTCTCTTCACATCAACGTTTGTCTTTTTTATTGATGCTTGTCAGTTGATTCTGTTCCTCACAGTCATGTCCGACCTCCTACTGATCATTTCATTTTGATTTCTGTGTCCAGAGTCACATTTGGCCTCCTATGAAGTTTTTTCCGACTTATTATTTTCTCCACATTTAATCATGGACTATTGGAGATCCTATCCAGTAAATCAATCTCTCCACAGCTAGGTTTGGCTACTTATGAATCCTATTAAATAAATTTTTATCTTCCTTTTCATCCTTGGTCTTTTATTTACGTGTTCCAATAAATTATTTTCTCCACTGTCCGAATTGACCTCGTATTAGTCCTTTCTAATATGATTGTTAGGTTATTGATTTCTTTTCATAAATTCTTCTCATTAGTTAACCCTGACCTCGTGCGGATCCTGTATTTCTTACGTATTTATTGGTTCCACATGAAGATCTTTTCTGTTATTACTAACTAGCAGTTTTTCATGTTATGTACTTTATTCTTTTTACTGCATACATATCCTCATAATAAAACAAATATAATCAATGACAAATATGTTATAATGTTTGTTCATTATTAAAACTAGTCTTCTAAATAACGTGCAATAGTGATTGCTGGTAACATTGATCAGCAAGCATTTTTCTCCTCTTTAAAGCTAACATTTGTAAACTATATTTTTGTACTGATTGAAATAGTTTTATGTGTAATAAAAGTTGATATGTCAGTCATAGTAACGAAGAATTCAACCTTCCACATATCACCTCGGAAAAAAAAAAAAAACAGGTGATGATTTTCTTACACTTAAACTTCCGTCTCCCTTTCTCTCCACGAAAAGTATCATCCTCACTCTACTCTACTGGCTTTTTAGAGCCATTTCCCTTTCCAGTCTTTATTCTTACCCTTTACTCCTTTTATCTATTTTCCTCAACAATGAGCAAGAAAATCTTGAATACCTTTGGGCGAAAATATACTTTACTCAGTTTGTATCAGTAAAGTTTGGTTGCGACTGACAATTTTTACGGTTAACGTTGCAAGTGCTTTTTTTTAAAGGTTTACTAATGTGATTAAAATACGTTATCATAGGAGGATATTAATGGCTTGCATTAGAAATTTAATTGTATATCTACACCTTTTTCTGTAAAATAAGTAGCGAGTAATAATCTGTTTTTCCCATCTGAATAAAATGCCTAATTTGCACCCTTGCTGATCTCATTGAGACAGTCCACGCACAAATTTTCATTTAGAAGAGGAGACATTAATGTAATTGAAATTGAATGGGATTGTCTATTTTTTGTTCATTCGGGAATGTTGTGAATTTAATTCAACTAACGAGTAACCATTTTAAGTCTTTTAAGCCCTGTAGTACACATGATGCAAAAGATAAGAATAAAATTGACTGAATAGTAAAAACCTAGAATTGTTTTGTTAATTGTTCCATTTCCCAGAAAATAATAAAACGTAACCGACAATTTAGCAACTTGTCTCAAGTTGATATGTTGGAAAGTAAAAGTTCAATATTATAGTACTAACTACAAAACCCAGCTCTCCTACCTCCCAACACCGACAAATCTCATGATTATTTTATTTCATCTCTCTCTCTCTCTCTCTCTCTCTCTCTCTCTCTCTCTCTCTCTCATTGTTAGCTCAGAGAGTCAGGAGCGTGTTATACGTACATCTTGCATTTTCCCCCAAAAATCAAATATGTTTTAACCCAATTAATTCCTCAGTTTTTTTTTTTTTTTTCTGTCATACGATTATCGGAAACAAAACAATGATATGACGTTCTCCGTAAATAATTTTTGTGTATCGAAGCTCAGCAATATAAGAACATAAGCATCACTTGGCCAAAATATCCCTACAATACTAAATTAAGACATCTTCCCTCTGTTTTATTTATATATATATATATATATATATATATATATATATATCTTATTTTTTTATATATATATATTTTTTTTTTTTTTTTTTAAACTTTCGTGCTGTTTCCTTTTGGTCATTCATACTTTTGTTATATAATTTGGATAAAAATTTATTCTTGACGATGGATTCCGAGATTTTGAGGGTATTTGATTTTTCCATAATCATTTATATGCGACAAAAACAAGTGATTGATATGAACAGAAATTAGAACAATTGATACAGCAAATGGAATACTAATTATGCTGCGAATTTGTAATAATCCAAAGAAAGAAAAATCTATTACAATTCCCTTGGAACCTAGCAACACCCCCCCCCCCCCCACAAAAAAAAAAATCCTATATAGCCTGTTGCTATGAACGACAGATATGAGAAACAAGATATTTGAATTCTTCGTTAATCAGTGAACTCATCTTTCAGTGATGTGATTTTTTATTTTCCCAACGCTCGGGCAATCACAAATAAGAGTCTTAAAACATACATAACGGGCGAAGACTTCTCAAGCATCAAATTAAATCAATTTCAATCATTTTTACAGATATCGTTATTGTCATATTCTAATGTAATTATTTAAGGGCAAAAATATCGGTTCATCACAAGACATTCATGAAAAACAAATAGCTCTCTCAAAACTCTCTTAAGAAATAAATTTTTCATTTCTCTGAGATCTATCTATCACTTGTTTGTGCATAAACAGAAATGTTTGCCTTTTTTTAACTTCAATTCTTAACATCCTTCTAAGCAATTCTTCAGATCAGATTATTTGAGTCTGCATAATAGATGTAAGACACACAGGGCGATATAGGAGACTGAGAGAGTGTTTGATAGACAGAAGAAGAGAAACAGAGTAGGAATTGATAGACTAGATTTTAAAAAGAAAAGTCTCAATAATTAAAAAGAGTGAAGAATTGACATTTATATGCTGAGGTGCATTGTAATAAACTGTAATTTTTTTTTTTATAAAAATACATTAATACCATAAATATTTGATAATACACACGAGATCAGACAAATGGTTCATATTCAATAAATATTGGATTTATTGTTTGCACTTCATTAGCTGTGGGAGGTAGAGCAGGAAGGTAGAGTTAAGGATGATTTTTTTTTAAATACTTTCACATATTGTAACGTTTTATCATGTGAAGTTATATATTTGGATCAACGTCAGTTGTTTTTTATTAGCTCATCTTTAAATCTCAATCACCCCCATCAGAAACCAACAACATTCGATGAATATCCAAGCACTCGGTATAATGAATTCTAAAATGTCAGCCTCTTTCCTGCGTTATCCAGTTAGAGAGAGAGAGAGAGAGAGAGAGAGAGAGAGAGAGAGAGAGAGAGAGAGAGAGAGAGAGAGAGAGAGAGAGAGGAGAGGTGGAAGGTAATTCAATATCATTAAGTCAATTCCATGTTAGAAAACAAATTACACGAATCGTAGTTGCACAAACGAATACCCTTAAAATGGAAGAAAAAATGGAATGAGGTAAAACTTTAGTCAAAAGGTCATTAATAAATGATACGCAGAAGTAATAGCGAGAAATATTACACGATGTATTATAAGAGTAACCAGACACTGTAAGCTACTGTTTCAAAACTAGCCATTCCCAACGAAGACGTCCTTTTCAAAATTAATACAATCAAATTTCCTTTGAAGTCCATGTGTAATAATAATAATAATAATAATAATAATAATAATAATAATAATAATAATAATAATAATAATA
>NC_090731.1:128304542-128312042 GCF_036898095.1 Palaemon carinicauda
CGCATCAAAGGCATGAATCACGCAAGCACCAAAGTAGACTCTGTCCTAGCAGCGATCCCCGAAGACACTTTTCTGGAAATCTCAGATTGGCATTGCGAGCAAGGGGGCACCCATATAGCGTACCATGCCCTAAAGAGATACCTCCTGGAGCAGTACTCACCATTGCCAGCCACCTCTAAAGCCAAGCTTTTTCAGCTCTCTCACCAACCGTTGGAGGACCAAAAGGCTGCACCTAGGAAATTGACCAATATCGCTCTCCTGTAATCTGCCGCACACAGCCCTTTTTTGGGGGTAAATCGACCGTGTGCCCTTTGGGTACGATTCGTACCTGCACCTGTACACGCTGCCATACCTGATGTCAATATTTTGCCAATAAAGCACCTGATGACAAAGTAGATGCCCTTATGAACACCCACTTCATCACTTTCAAGATCTCCA
Source organism: Palaemon carinicauda (assembly GCF_036898095.1). Classification (NCBI taxonomy): domain Eukaryota; kingdom Metazoa; phylum Arthropoda; class Malacostraca; order Decapoda; family Palaemonidae; genus Palaemon; species Palaemon carinicauda. Next base: position 128,304,981 of record NC_090731.1, read on the forward strand.
TCTACAGCTCCACTCTTGACGAAGAGGACAACATGTCAATATTGACCAGAGATAATGAGAATGCGAAAGGATAGACTCTCACCCCACAACATGCCGGAGTGGCGAAAAAACCAACCATCACCCACAATTCTCTGAAACCCCAACCAACGGCCTCTACAGCAACTTGCTGATGCCCTCCAGCCAGTGATATGCTGCTACCATTCCAGTATCTGGGCTGCTGCGAAGAAATTTCAATGGTTGTCATGGCCGAACAACGTGCAAATAGGCCATCGCTTGTGGCAGTGGCGTCCCTTGTCACTTGCTGCTTTCGTCTGCCGAGGCCATTCACTAGGACATGACGTAGTCTATCGAAGTCTGCTAACGTTCGCCTGGTAACTGCCAACGGATCTGTGATACCAATCAATGCTTACAAAAACCTCACAATATCGTTTGGAAGCACCAAATATAATTGGAAGTTTTTCGTAATTGATGTCACATCACCAATCATTGGTGGAGATGTCCTCTCACATGTCCACCTCCTAGTTGATGTCGCTCACCAACGGTTAGTCACTGCATACTCTTACTCATTGACACTTCTTCATGTTGTACCGTTCGCCCTCCCTCTCCACATCAGCGCACCCATCGATGCCTATGCCCACCTCCTAATGTTGTACTGGGAACTCTTCCTTTCAGACATTCGGCAAACGCTTACTGGTAACTCCAAACACGGTATTTATCTCCATTTCAAGACGACGGGAGCCCCAGTGTTTGCCAGATTCAGGCTTCTAACACCTGATCGTTTGGCAGCCACTAAACAAACATTCGACAAAATGGAAGAAATGGGCCTTTGTCAAAAGGCCTCAAGCACATGGCTTTTACCTTTACATATCTTTCTGAAGAAAGATAGCTCTCTTCGTCCTAGTTTGGATTACAGGTGCCAGAACATGAAGACAAAACTGAATCACTATCCCCTGACAAAAAAATCGCCAACGTGACCTACTTGCACAAAGTTATTTAAAGTTTTCTCTAAGTTCGATCTTCTGAAGGGGTATTATCAGGTGCTCATGAACCCAGAAAACATCACCAAGACCGCTATCATAACCCCCTTCGGTACATACAATTTCAATTACTCTTGTTTTGGCCATTGTAATGCTGGAGCTATGTACCTCACATGTTTCATACAAGATCGTACGCTGTTCAACGTTTGCTGTTTTATCTCACTACTTTCTCTTTCCTGCAATGTTAATAAACCGAACTATTTAAACCTCATAGCTCCTGTTTAATATTATTTTAATTTTTGTAATTTTCTTGTTCGCAATTCATGATATTCAAGATCGATGTCTGTTAAAATAGATTCACCTTGCCTCTCAGTTACAACATAACTGATTATTCACATATTAGAAACGTCAACGAAATGTTTTCCATGGGAGTTAACCTTTTGTCTATTCAAGTTGGGGATGGGAGGCTATTTCAAGCCTATAGTTCTACCCACGGAATTTTCTAACAGTCATTGTCTGTTCCTTTCTGGACAAAGCTTGGGTGGAGAAGAGGCTTAGATACTGATCTGTGTCCTGTCCACTACATGTGTCTTTCATGAAAGAGCATTAAACCTTCAAAATAAGAAAAAACAATGGATATTTGTTTCTTTCTACAGATACACCTGACCTTTCAAAGATTAATTCCTATAAGATTTTCTCCCTAATATTACTCCTAACCTTTTACGAATCCTCCCAATTAATTTTTTACACAGTCACTCCTGGTCTTTTGTAGATTTTTCTCTCTAAATTTTTACTCTGCACTGTTAAGCTTAACCTTTTTGAGATATTTCTAATAAATTATTCTTTCCACAGTAATACATAGTATTCTATAGATTCTTTCCTGTAAGTTTATTTGTTTCTGCATTCAGATCTAACCTTATATTGATTCCCTCCCCAAAAAAATCTTTAATGAACTCCTAGGCTTTTATATATTACATCCTTTAATTTCTACACTCCCAAGTCACGGCTGGTGTTTTATAAATACTTTACAATAGCTATTCTAGCCTTAGCTACACCTTACATTATATAGGACCTACCTAATAATTTTGTCTCTCCACCTTCACGCTTGACTTTTTATGGATCTTTACCAATACGTTCCTCTTTTCATAGCCATGCCTGACCTTTTATGTATCTTTGCATGCAAGACTATCTCCCTATAACATCTTTTGACCTCATTTGTATCATTTCCATTAATTTCATCTCTACCTAGCTAAGCTTGACATCTTATAACAACTTTTTTCCATTTCTTTTTCTCTTATAATTCACAGTTAATCTCTTGTACAACATTCGTAATAAATTTCTGTCAATAAGACAGCACTTGACCTCATATAGAGAATTTCCCATTCCTTTCCTCCATAGGAATATTTGTCTCCTTTAGATCCTTGCTAATTGTTATTTTTTACAGAGCCACTTAGTCTCTAATAGATCCTTTCCTAAGACTATATCTGTCACCAATCATGCTTGGTCATTTATGGATTTTTTAATATACGTTTCCCTTCAAAGCCAGCTTTTTTTTCCCATATTGACCCTTATCATTCTATATGCTCGTAATTCAGTTGATACGTCTGTTATTACCACTTTCAGACATTATCTGTTATTGCTCACGAAAAGTTTTGGAAGTGTATAGTGCCATTTCTTCTTTGTATGGCTACAGTAATCAACGTAAGTATAGCATTTTGACCGAATATGTTTTAGACTTGAAAATCATGAATAATTTTTTTAATGACTAACAATAAGGATTCTCAGTAAAAAGCATTCATTGGTAGGCTTTTTTCTCTTTATATCCTGGTTGAATTTAATTACATACACTTTTAAAGCTGTAAAAAATAGTTGATGCCTCAATATCCGAATTCAACCTTCCTAGGATCATTTTTTCGAAGTTCCAATGATACTTTTCTTACCTTTCAATTTTCGTCTCCTTGGCTCCGAGTGAGAATTGCTCTCCCTATCCTTCTATCTCTCTTTTCCTGTTGTTACTTTTCAGTGTTTTGATATATTCTTCTCAACTCGGAGTAACAAAAGCATACATTAAATGGTTTAGATCGTAAATACACTTCACCTATTGTGTATATATTTTATGCATCTATAATTATTTGCACGCTTAATATTACAATCACTTTTGTATAATTGCTTTCTAATTATGATTGAAAGTATAGATTATAAAGGAAACACTCCACTGTTGGGTTATATTATCAAGTTGCATCATTGATCGTATGCGTTTGATATGAAATTCTTTATATCGAAACCTATTTAGCCATGATGAGGATCTAGTATTATTATTATTATTATTATTATTATTATTATTATTATTATTATTATTATTATTATTGTTATTGTTATTGTTATTGTTATTGTTATTGTTATTGTTATTGTTATTGTTATTGTTATTGTTATCTAGTAACAGCCTGGCAACTGTCATCCGGATACAATGGTTAATTTACTCTCATGCTGATCTCAATTAGACACCGCATGCGCGAATCTTCCTTCAAATGGCGAGACATTATTCTAAAAAAGGGTATATTGAATTGCTTCTCTCTTTTTTGTTTTGGTCTTAGGAAGGACACAAATTTAAAGCACATAAAGAGATGCTATTCAAACCTCTTAGTGTAAATTTTATGAAATAATATAAATGAAAATAAACCAAATGAGAAAAGCAGTAAAGTTCTAGTAATCAGTCAATTAGAGAAATAAATGAAAAGAAAAAAAAAATAACATCTCATCGCAAGTGAAGATATCAATAAATGTAGGTTGACTAACTTAATTTAATTCTAATGCGTCTGATGTCACAGAAATTATGTATGTTCATTTTTAAGATGTGAAGCTCTAAAACCTACGACTCCCATCCCTTGAATCTTAACTCTCTCTCTCTCTCTCTCTCTCTCTCTCTCTCTCTCTCTCTCTCTCTCTCTCTCATTGTTAGTTTAAACATATAAATTCTTATTTCACATAATACCCCATTTTTTCTTATCTTTTATCGCTTTCAGCCTCAATTTTTTGCTAATCATATTGATGGTAAGTTATTTTAGATATGTCTAATTCTGTGAAAAAAAATTATTCATGTATAGTTGTCCTAAACGCACTTGTACCACTTGGCAAAATTATCCATATGCCTCCGGTTGTCCTAAACACATGTTCCTTTTGTATTTAATATCCTTGATATTCATGTTGATCACTCTGAGACATGAAGAGTATTCTGACAGATATAGAAAATAAGAAATTGGTAAGGTTAGAAATAGGAATAAAGGATGGGGCGAATAATTATATAAATACGTAGCAAACCAATTAAAAACAAAATATTATGGATTATATAAAACAGAACTAGTTTCAATCCCTTGAAAACATAACAAAGTAAAAAAAAAGGTGACTAAAGTTATTCGTTAACAAACATTTCTATAAACGAACAAAGGGAGAAACGAAAGAGATTGGTTATTTCTACGTTAATCAGTGAATTCATCTTTCCATTGCGTAGTTCTCCAGCAGCAAAGTTGTCTGACGAAATATTTTTCCAAAAATCGTCTTAAAAGTATGATGTAACAAGCAAATACTTTTCGAGCATCAAATGAAGTTCCGAAAAACCAGAAAAGCTGTTAATTCTCGGATTTACCATCAAGTTTTATGAAAAAAAAAAAAAACCTTCTACATAAAAGAATAAAAAAAAATCAGGAAAAAATTCCTCTAGAAATACAATTTTAAAGAAATAAAGTTTACTCCAAATATTTCATCGTCATTTGTTCATCATTTCTCTGTTTTATATTTTTCCTTAATTGAGGTTTTACTTGTAAAAGTTTTGTTTTATTTTGTTCTTAATTGTCTTTTAATTTCTATTTTTGAAAGACTTCTACATATAATCTATAGATCAGAGCGTCGTAGCCCACATAATGGAAGGAAGAGTGTGACGGTCATTAAGCGTGTTCGGATTCCTATCCACTATTTATAATGATCCAATTTTCTCCATCACCCCCAGTTTCATTCTGTCTTTGAGTCACAACAGGAATGGATGGAGGAGAGAATTGCAGACAAGGCAGACTGGGGGTGATGGAGAAAATTGGATCATTATAAATAGTGGATTGGAATCCGTACACGCTTAATGACCGAAAGGGATGGACAATTCACGTGTTTATATGGAAATTCACTGTTACAAGGTAACTTTTCTAGCATATTGATATTGTGAAAACTTTATAGTACGAAAGTTCTGGAATGATCTTCCTAATCAGGTACTTGAATCAGTAGAACTTTAAAAGTTCAAACTTTCAGCAAATGTTTTTTTTTTTTTTTTTTATTGAATATGCTGGAATAAACCTTTTTATAGTTTATATATGAAATATTTATTTTGATGTTGTTACTGGTCTAGAAATATTTTATTAATTGTTGTTTATTTTTCATATCGTTTATTTATTTCCTTATTTCCTTTCGTGACTGGGCTACTTTTCCGTGTTAGAGCCCTGGGCTTATAGCATAATAATAATAACTACTGTTGGAATAAAGGGTTCAACTCTAATAAGATCTTGAAAATATTCGATAAATAATTTATCAAGTGGGCAAATGGGGCTATACGAATTAGTATTCTAATGCCCTCTACTTTTTTATTACTTCTACAACATGATATTCTATATCTTTATCATTACATGAAAACTAGTCTGGTGTGCCAAAATTATTCGTCATTAACTCTCTACATTCAATCCAAAGCCAGCCAGTCAATTCGCTGCTTAAATGTATAAAGGCACAATAATTGGACATACTCCTCTAATTGCAGTGTTACTCGATCATGAACCAACATAGAAAGCAAAGCACAGGTGCGTGCACGCGCGCGCTGGTACACACACACACACACACACGCACACACATAAAACAGATAATGAACCTCAGTTTGGGCGATGCAAAACGTACCCAAGACAAACAAGTAGATTAGAAGGACAAACAAATACTCAAAAGAATCAGACTTCCAAGAATATCCGGACGAGGGATTGCGAAGATACTCGAGTTATTTGACCATGTTAAGGGAAATTACCTGCTGAAATGAGTACCTGGTATTACATGGCTGGGAAACAATACAAATAACATTGAAATGAACAATGAACAAATGAAAACTGATATGTGTTAATTGAATGCAAAAAGGGTTTTTTTGCCTTAGGATAAACTTTGGAGGAGAGGAAACCGAATTGAGTAAATGAAGAGGCAATAAGAAAGAGATGGCAGAGGGGTGGAACAAAGCCAGCTTCCCCATCCGTTAGTTAGATTAGGCTGCTAGTTAAGACGTAGTTAGAGACAGACAGATAGGGGAACGCAGACCCAAAATAGCTTTATTACAATTCTTAACCGCAGAAAATGTACGATTAAAGAGAAATTTCTAAGGAGAAGGATCAAGGTAAAAGACATTCTACTGAGCAAATTAGGTTGAACAAAAACGAGATTGTTTTTATTTAGCAGCTATTCTTACACATCATCGAGGAATTAATGCAATAACAGGGAATGAGTGAAACTTTGCCATTTGTCTAGCACATATCTAATAACAATATATATATACATTATATATATATATATATATATATATAAATATATATATATATATATATATATATATATATATATATATATATATATATAAATATATATATATATATATATATATACATATATATATATATATATATATACATATATATATATATACATATATATATATATATATACATATATATATATATATATATATACATATATATATATATATATATATAGATATGTGTGTGTGTGTGTGTGTGTGTATTATATATACAGTATGTACACACACACACACACATATATATATATATATATATATAAGTATGTATGTATATACATACATACATACATATATATATATATATATTAGCTATAAATACCTCTTAATCTCCAATTCTCTCTACCTCTGGATCAGAAAACCATGTGGTAATTAACTTAATGATAATACCTTCTGAGCGGCCAATGAATCGAACCCGGACCAAGGAAACTGAAGTTCCAGTGACTTATCATTCTGTCATAAGGAGAGATGAAATTTGGTAACAAC
>NC_090731.1:128317042-128322042 GCF_036898095.1 Palaemon carinicauda
ATCAGTGCCAGTCCACTGCCGCTACCCTGCCGGCAACAGCTGTCAGGGTACCCAAGTATCCACTCTGTCTCATTGATTGACGCCAGTGCTGGAATACCTTCGCCGGTCGCTTGCCGAAAGCTGGAGGCCGCCGGATGCCGGAGGCCGCCCTATGCCGGCAATCTGCCATCATCCAGAAGCTCCTATTCTCTCTGCCACATAGACTGATGACAGGGAGGGGGTTCCCACCCTCGATGGAGATTAGCCGGCGCCCGGTGCGCTTCCGGCATTCCGCCACGCTGCCGGCGCCACCTAATCATATTATTTCAGTAGACTGTCACCTCTCCTCTGCCGGCCTGGAGCCGGCAGTGACTATTGTATAGCTATATATGATAGCCGGTATGTCTATGGTACAGTGCTTACCCTAGAAGAAAATTTATGATGTATAGTTATGCAGTAAAAATATTTCCATCATACTCTGTGCATCCATGTGCAGTCCCTTGCCTGGACCCACCTGATTAGGGAGGGATTACTTCTCCCCCCCTTTTCTTATCCTAAACTGAATGAAATTAGTTTCCCCCCTTCTTACCATGAGTAATTCTCCAGAGGAAGCTTAAGCTGTGCTTAATCCATTGGGGATACCTCTTCCATCTCTTAGGCTCTTTAAGAGCTCCTAGAATTAGTCTCGGTTTGAGGTCACGGCAATTGGCTGGGCAGGATGCACATGTATGTGTCTTTTCTGCTTTTCCAGCTTACTATCCTAAGCTTACACAAGAAAAGGAATCTTATATTAAGGTAATTAACTTTAATGTTAATCTAAGATTACTTTAAGTCTTTACTTTAAGTCATTGTATATGACTTCCGCAGACTCATTCCCCCTTTCTTTTACAGGAGGAGTATGTCCGGTGTGAGAGCGCCTTCTGCAGCGTTCGGTGTCCGGACTTCTACGGCCACCTGGCGTGCCGATCCCACGCCAGCTGTTCCATCACCAAGGGGACTCTCCAGTATTGGGACCCGCAGGTCTGCACTATCTGCAAGGACCTTCTCCACGAAGCGTTCGAGGACCCTCCCTATGCAGAGGCCAGGGACGTTGCCTGAGAGAAACTGTGCAAATGGGTGCGTGGTTTCCGAAAGAATGCAACGGGGCCCTATCTCCCGAGTGAGAAGATGAGAGCCTTGCTCTTCCCAAAGGCATCTGCGGATGCTGTCATCCCCATGGCCGAGATCCCCTGCGTCCAGCTGACGGTTGAACCTGACGCTTCGAACGCACTGCAAGACTTCCATCTTGACGAAGTGGAACAGATGTCGGAGGTATCAGACACCACCGAAAGGACCCTGATGGCCGAGGGTCAAGAAGAGGAGGAGCAGGTGGAGGTTCCGGACTCCGAGGGTGAGGTCACCCGCACCCCCTCTGTCACTTCTGTTGCCGTAACAGAACCTGTCCCCTCTATTTCATCGACGCCTACTCCTACTCCGTCGCTACTGGAGAACCAGGACAGTATCCAGACCCTAGTGGCCCTCCTGGATGAGAGGTACCAAAGAGGACAAGAGGACCTCAAAAAGGAGATTCTCCGTCTGTCAAAACAGTCGGTCAGGAAGATCAACATCAAGGATCCTCCCCCTTGCTTAGTAACCAGCCCCTGGAGGCATGCTGAGCACATGCCAATTACTAGTGGACGAATCTTTGTCAATGACAAGCTAGGCGCTGTCCCCCTTGAAGAGGTGGAGTTTTGGACAAGTTTTGAGGCGTACCTGGACTATTACATCTGTCTCAAGTCCGAGCCAGCTTCCAAGGAGGAAACCGAGTCTAAGGAGGTCATAGTCTTTGACCAAGCTAAGGCTCAATCTCTTTTGGCTGGAAACCATAAGAGCAAGGGCTTCACCAACTCCAAGGTGCCGGCCCTTAGCAAGAAACATACCTCTTTTCTTGGTCCTGCCACCATGGTCTTCCCCTTTGCCGAAAAGTCCTTGCTGGCAGTGTTGAAGGCGGTGGAGGAGGAGAAACCTTGCCCTACATTGGAGAAATGTAGGCCCCTCTCCCTCGCCCTACCTCCTGACGACAAGAACTGGAAAGACATCCAGTTAACTTCCTCGGTAGGAAAGTTAGAGGCTGACGTTGCAGGACGTCAGTTCAATGGGAACCTCCCTAAGCTCTCCGAATACCTTCTGCGTCGGGAGCTGGATACGAAAGAGAGACTGGCCGCCTCCCTTTCCCTCCAAGTGCAATTAGAAACAATGGCCGGGGACACTTGGACCCCAGATATGTATATGGTCTTTGCTAAGACCCATCTCGCCACCCTGACGAAAGACTTTTACAGCTTCATCAGGGCTCATAGAGCCTGTAGGGAATTCGTGTTCACGGATGCTACCGTCAAACATGAACCCCGGAAACTGATCTCCTGCAACATTTGGGAGAAAAACCTCTTCCCCGATGATTTCGTGAAAGAGATAGCAGACAGAGCCGCCACTGAGAGCCGGAACCTTCTCAACAAGTGGGGCATGTCAAGAAAGAGTAAATCATCTCAGGAAGAGGGCCCCCAGCCTAAAGAGAAGTCTCACAAGACTAGGCCTCCGCAGCGACAGGCTAAGCGCCAGTTTCCGGCACCAGCTACTCCCCAGTTGGTGGCTAAGCCCCAACAGACCTTTCAGTTGGTCCCTCAGCCTGTGGTGGCCAGTCACCAGTTTATACCCCTGCCTATGAAAGCCAATCCACTACCTTTCGTCCCAAAGGTAGAGGCTCCGACAGAGACTCCTCTCACCGCCCTTCCAGAGGGAGAGGAGGGAGGGGAGCTGGCAGCCAAGGTGGCAAACCCTCTGGAAACCAGAAGCAATGAAATGCTTCCGGTGGGAGGAAGACTGCGCCTCTTCTAGTATCGTTGGACCTTTGATCCTTGGGCTCACAGCATCATCAAGAACGGACTAGGGGGGAGCTGGGTTTCACCACCTCCAACCTTCCATCAATTCTTCCAACACTCCACCCCCGTCCTGGAAGAATACGTCCAAGAACTCTTGAACAAAAAGGTGATCAAGAGGGTGAAGTCCACCAGGTTCCAGGAAAGAATGTTCTTTGTTCCCAAGAAGGACTCTGACAAAATTAGAGTCATTCTGGACTTGTCCCCTCTCAACAAGTTTATCGTAAACAACAAATTCAAGATGCTAACTCTTCACCACATCAGACCCCTACTGCCCCAAAAGGCATTCACAGTCTCGATAGACTTGGCGGACGCCTACTGGCACATTCCAATGAATCGCCAGGCCTCCTCCTACCGATGATTCAGGCTTCAAAGAATTCAATACGCCTTCAGAGCCATGCCCTTCTGACTCAACATAGCTCCAAGGATCTTCACAAAGCTTGCAGACACAATCGTCCAACACCTACGCCTTTAAGGCGTCCAGGTGATGGCTTACCTGGACGATTGGCTGGTATGGGCCGCATCCTCAGGAGAATGCTTCCAAGCTTCAAGAAAAGTGACCCAATTCCTGGAACATCTGGGTTTCAAAATCATCACCAAGAAGTCTCGACTTTCTCCAGCTCAGAGATTTCAATGGCTAGAAATCCATTGGAACCTTCAGTCACACCGTCTTTCCATCCCTCCGAAGAAAAGAAAGGAAATAGCGGGATCTGTCAAGAGACTTCTAAAATTCAAACGGATTTCAAGACGTCAACAGGAGCAGGTGCTCAGCTCCCTCCAGTTTGCTTCAGTGACAGACCCAGTGCTACGCGCACAGCTAAAAGATGCATCGGGAGTCTGGAGAAGAAATGCATCCATCGCTCAAAGAGATCTCAAGAGACCTCTGCCAACTTAAAGCCATGGTCAGAGATAAAGAACGTGAAAAGATCAGTTCCCCTTCAACCTCCACCTCCATCGGTCGTTATCCACACGGATGCATCGCTAGAAGGAAGGGGGGGTCACTGCCCTCAACGACAAGTTCAAGGAACATGGTCTCCCCTATTCAAGATGTTCCACATCAACTTGTTGGAGGCCATGGCAGTCCTTCTCTCTTTGAAAAGGCTGTCTCCACGACCCTCGTCCCACATCCGTCTAACCCTGGACAGCGCTGTTGTGGTCAGATGTCCTAACCGTCAGGGCTCAAGATCGCCCCAACTCAACCAAGTGTTTCTGCCCATCTTCGCCTTGAGGAAAAGAAGAGATGGCACCTCTCAGCAGTTCACCTTCAAGGATTCCGCAACGTGACGGCGGATGTTCTATCAAGGACAACCCCGATAGAGTCAGAATGGTCCAAAGATGCAGACTCATTCTCCTTCATCTCTCGCCAAGTCCCGGAACTGCAGATCGACCTCTTCGCGACGAGCGACAACACACAACTTTCTCGTTACGTGGCCCCTTACGAGGACCCCAGAGCAGGAGCAGTGGACGCCATGTCCCTGGATTGGAAGAGATGGTCCAAGGTTTACCTCTTCCCTCCACCCAACCTTATGCTGAAAGTCCTCACCAAGCTGAGAACCTTCCAAGGCACAGCAGCCCTAGTGGCCCCCAAGTGGCCACGGAGCAACTGGTTCCTCCTAATCATGGAGTTACAACCCAAGATAATTCCCCTGCCAGACCCAGTTCTATCCCAGCAAGTTCAGAAGTCGATTGTCTTCTCTTCATCAAGGAAAACCAGAGACCTACAGCTCATGATTTTCTCTCCCTAGCCGTTAAGAAGAGGTTTGGGATCTCGAAGAAAAGTTTGGACTTCCTAGAGGAATACAAAACTAAATCTACCAGAAGGCAATACGAGTCTTCCTGGAAGAAATGGGTATCTTTCGTCAAGGCTAAGAATCCTACGGAAATCTCTATAGATTTTTGTCTGTCTTTCTTTATTCACCTTCATGGACAGGGCTTTGCAGCCAACACGATTACTACCTGCAAATCGGATTGGCAAGACCACTACTCTATGCCTTCCAGATCGACCTGTCCGACGACATCTTTAACAAGCTGCCAAAGGCATGTGCTAGACTCCGTCCTGCACCTGCTGCGAGACCTATCTCCTGGTCTCTCGACAAGGTGCTCCAATTT
>NC_090731.1:128329542-128334542 GCF_036898095.1 Palaemon carinicauda
CCCCCTAATCATATTGACTGTTTTAGTTGTAAATCAGAATTTCAAGCATAGGAATATAACGCAACAATCATGTCAAGTAAGTATGCGGCATATGGTTCAGGAGAACTAATTTTCAGATTTCCAAAAGACGACTATTAAATAAAAAAAATGGATAATTTCATGTTGTCGAGCCGATAAAGTTAATACCTACCATAAAGTAATTTTTTCTACTTACTATACTCCAGTTTTTCCCATATATGAAAAACAAAACTGAATCTTTTACCTGTAATAGAGTTACTAGCTGTAACATATTTAGATAAAATTAGCATTAGAAAGCATTGGAGTTACAATAATGGAACCAATCGATTGCATAAATATCAATGAAAAGGTGAGGTAATCATTCTTATTGGTGTGACTGGAAAATAGAGATTTTGAAAAATTATGTGTCCTTGAACTTATAATATAAACTACTGTGAAAGTAGAAAATGCAGGCTACCAAGTAATTGCAAATTGCAATTTAGAGTTGTTCATGATCTTAGGCAGAAATATCTTAAATTATGGAATTAATTTAGAATAGACACAATGAAATCAAAATGGGTTTTAATAAAACATCTATTTCATGATATGGACATATTCGTATTTGCCGATGACCTTCATTTGATAAAACCTATAAGAAATTATTTCATGTCAAAGGAATTTGTTTCGACGATGGACACTTAATTCAGATTAGTTTATTTGAGAATATACTAAGTAAAATGTGCACAAAATATGATAAATGACTGTTGGATCTTATGAATTTATAATACAGGATAGGAAATGTAAATTCAAGCAATGCTTGTAGAACTGACTTTGATAACCAGAAATCATTACTACGTAAAGTTATTAATGTGATGAACAAAATGAGAGAAAGCAACGTAAGATCAAGCACGCACTACAATTAAAGTAAAAATTGAAACAATAACCGTTTGAATATTGTTTGGGTGTTGCAGATAATTGATTGGACCACATAATGATCGGGCCCGTGAACTATAAATATACAATTCGGTAGCTGCGTCGCGGTAAGAAGAAACGAGAACAATAGATCTGGATCTAGAATTTAAGAATAGAAATGCAATAAAAACTCTTGAGGAAAGGGCCAGTTTTATAAGCTGATTCTAATGACTCGAAGTGAATATCTGATGTAATTAGAGAATAATCTGCAATAAATGCGTGGATACAGCTTGGAAAAGTTTTCAGGGTGGTATCCTGATATAAGACAAAGGGCGACTGACACTCAAATTGATATAAGTTTCTGGATCAATGAAATTTACAAGAGTCAACTTTACATTCCGTTTGAAAGTTTTTTTTCTCATAATTAAGCTTTATGCAAGAGGTATTTAAAGCCCTTTATGGAGACACTCTTAAGGAGGAGAAACATTATACAAAAATGCTTGCTTGTGAAATAAGATCAGCATGTGTTGCTATTCTTGGTGAATACCTTTTATATTTTGCAAAACTTTGCGTCTTTTTAGGGAGTGATACCTAAACAAGGAAATTGAGAAGGTAAAATCTATTGTACGAATCGTATAATAAAACATTTTATTATGAAATAGTTCTTTTTCTAGCTTGTTTTATGAAATATGCTTCTATTGGATAAGTTTCATGACCCTTGCTGGGTCGTGGTACAAAATCTTATTGCACGAATAGGGATGACAGTGATGGTATAAATATCCTTCGTAAAATTGGTCAGTGGTAACGAAAACACTAGGGAAAACTTAACAATAATTATTAACAAAAAAATTTTAAAAAGCCAACCTTGTGACTACCTAACAATTTAACAACTTAACACTAAACAAATAACAATTAATGATTAGAAAATAACTAAATGAACATTTTAACCGATTGATAATTAACATTTAACTCTTGACCATTAATAACAAAATTCCCCAACGGGAAACAACACACTCCCAACGAGAGAGTCAAATAATAATTAAACACACAATTGGGTAAGCAACAGCAACATTCCCAGACGGGAAACAACACACTCTTAACTAGAGATAGTTAAATATTCTAAGTAATTAAACACTAAACTAAACAAAAAAAGCACTAAATACCTTGCCATCTCACACTCTTTGAGGCTGGAGAAAAACAACACCCACAGCTCCAAATAAGGGAGCGGCTCCACAGGCACAGCAAAACACCGCAGGTGGCAGAAATGCACCTGCAAAAAGCTGTCAACAGTGGGTGGTACAATCCTCAAAAGGCTCAATTTAGCCAGCAGCTGCAGCAGGTCCTGGAAACTTTGGGCTTCGACTGTATACTTTAGCGAACGAGTTCCTCACTGATAAACACTGGTGTCTGTTTCCATCTAAGGACTCGGAAAATACAGAAAAGAAAACTAAGCGTTAAACTAGCCATTTATAAATTATAAAAATGAGCGAGGAGGAGGTTAAACCAGCATATTCAACAGAAAAAAAACTTCAAATTTAAAAACATCGCCTTATAAATTAGAATTGTTACACTAATTTTACATAAAAACAAATAAATGTAGAAACAAGGTTGATAAAAATCAAATAGAAAAATTACGTTAATCCATAATAATAAGTATTTGCTGTTATTACGAAATGTTTTTTTTTCTGAACTTGTTTTATGAAATATACGCTTTTATCAAATAAGTATTTGCTGTTATTTTTATGGATTTTTTTTATTTGCAACTGAATTCTTTTCAAAGATATAAGAACATCAAATGAAACTGATATCCAACGTGGATTACTATATGACAGCACTCGTCCTTTTGTGTGTCTTTAAAAGCAAACCACTCCTATTTTGATAAACAAGTCGCCAGACCTGAAATACGTAGTCCGCGTGTTCTACCCTTACTGTGGAAAGGTGTGTATCGAGGGACAGCGACAACAGCATCTACCAAGTTATAGACTGAAGCTAGAGGTGCGATCACGCATTCCCATATATTACTCACAAAAGCTTCCTCTAGCCGGTATCGTTATTTTTTTCTGTTGTCGGGCATATTCAATATGAATACCACCAAACACCCACCGATTATCGGACTCCCTCATATAAAAGGGTAGGAATGGCCACAACACTCTAGTTCACGGTTCTCCATCGGCAGCGTGACCGCCAATCAGAATTCATTATTAAGGAGTTAAGTTTTATAAAAGTACACGGTAGGAGGACTACCGGTTACTTTTTGGAATATCATTAATGACAAGCAGGTGCCTGTCAGGAGGACATGACTGACAATCATGTAGCCTAAATCTTCCAACCTAGGAGAATCTTGTACATAAGAAGAAATTAAAGGTACCCTTATTTAGAAAAATAGTAAATATCAATGATAATGCTAAGATCTCTCTCTCTCTCTCTCTCTCTCTCTCTCTCTCTCCTGAAAGAGAGAGGGGAAGAGAAGTTTTAGCTTAGCTGGAGGAACGCAAAAATAGATATATGTAATAACTTTTTAACGCTAAAGGGGCACGGAAGAACAAAGGAATTTGAAATTATTATCAATAATACAGCGAAAATTGATTTCACATTTCCAGACTGTGAGCCGAGAGAAGGAGGGGATTGGGTAGAATGTGAGGCTAGGGAGACCTCATGCAGGGTGAGCAGGTGACAGTTATGTCAGGAACTATAAATAGAAAGAGGGGAGTTCGTTTCATTCATAAAAACACCTGAAACCAAGAGATCCATCTGGTGAAGGAGTAAAAATGTAAGGGTCTTCTTGAAAAATACAACCATGCACAGTCAGATATTAGCTTTAGTTAGCTATCCGTAGTTTCCATATGATAAACTGTTTTCCATTACTTCAAAACATGGCAAATGAATGTAAGTTTGAACTCTCTCTCTCTCTCTCTCTCTCTCTCTCTCTCTCTCTCTCTCTATATATATATATATATATATATATATAATCATCATCATCATCATCATCAGCCGTTACTAATCCACTGCAGAACGAAAGTTTCAGACATGTCTTACCACTCGACTCGCAAGCATTTATGGTCATTCTATGCCAGTTTATACCAAGAAATTTTATTAGTTCATCATTTTATCGTCTTCTCTTCCATCCCGTGTTTCTTTGGCGATCTCTAGAGATCAATTCTGCTATTCTTAATAACCACATATTCCATGCTAGAAACTTTGAAGAGTACCATCACCAGATGTACACAACTTATTCCTAACATTCCCGAATCTGATATAGTTATGAATAACACCCCTAATAGTCCGTTAGAATAGAAAATCCTCCAACAATGTCAGCTCCTTGTCTACCTACCTGCAACTCTCTCTCTCTCTCTCTCTCTCTCTCTCTCTCTCTCTCTCTCTCTCTAAAATACGCCGACAACGTCAGCTCCTTATCTACCTACCTACAACTCTCTCTCTCTCTCTCTCTCTCTCTCTCTCTCTCTCTCTCTCTCTCTCTCTCTCTCTCTCTCTCTGAACAGAGTAGCTACAGAAGTAGTAGTAGAGAAGTCAAGGAAAAAGGACATTAAATTACGTCCTTTTGAAAGAAATATTTATTCAGTAAAAAGGATATTTAAACATTATCATTTGTATATTACAACCAAATCATTATAAAATTTGTTCCTGCGCTAAAAATGGTTTTATGTTTAACGCATTGACATAAGTCTCTTCATAGTTTACTTACGAAAGATCTATTTTATTTCAAATATCCACTTTTCTCGTATAGTTTATTTATTTTCTTATTTATTTTCCTCACTGGAATATTTTCCCTAATGAAGCCCTTGGACTTATAGAGTCCTATTTTTCATGCTTAGAATGTAGCTTAGCTAATAATAATAATAATAATAATAATAATAATAATAATAATAATAATAATAATAATAATAATAATAATAATAATATGATATAAGGTTGATATTCAAACTACCTTTGTCATAAATAAGGGAAACAGAACGATCAATAATTCTCTTGTATTTTCCTATTCTTGTTATTGTTCAGGTGTTATTATTGGGCGCTAGTTATTGTTATAGTGGTTGGCAATCTGCAACATTGCCCTGTATTTCATGTTGTAA
>NC_090731.1:128344542-128362042 GCF_036898095.1 Palaemon carinicauda
CACTGTTAAATATAGTTTTCCTTGTTATACTAACTATTCAAGTACCCAGGAAAATGGAACATTTACTTATGGTACTAATCATTTAAGTACTTATGACCATGGTACTTCTAATTATGATACTAATTGTTTAAGTACTAATGAAAATGGTACTTCTACTCATAATGCTAATAATTTCAGTACTTATGAAAATAGTACTTCCACTCTGAAGTTCCGTGAAAAAGAATATAAATAAAATAAGAAATAG
Organism: Palaemon carinicauda; assembly: GCF_036898095.1. Lineage (NCBI taxonomy): Eukaryota > Metazoa > Arthropoda > Malacostraca > Decapoda > Palaemonidae > Palaemon > Palaemon carinicauda. Next base: position 128,344,787 of record NC_090731.1, read on the forward strand.
ATCTTTATTGAACAATTAAAATTATCAATCAATACAGAAAGAGAATTTAACTTAATAATAAAGAAAATGGGGATATATAGATGATGAAAAAGATGAACAGAGAGTTGAAGGACCCTAAAATAAATTGGATGCAACAGTCAGTGATCCCATTCCTCTATGATCCAGTTTGATTGATTTTAGGTTTTCTGACATCCTGAATTTGAAGTTCATTGGTTTTTTAAAGATAATTAATGAAAATAAAAAAATAATTCTAAAATCAAAACATTTTACCCAAGTGACAGGAAACAAACAGCTCGGAATTAATAGGAGAGAATAAAATAAAAGAAAATAGAAGATAGTATACATTCCTTGATTATTATTATCATTTTAATCTTGACTAAACGGTATTATTAGCGGAGTTTTTAGCAACTTTTTCTTTTACTAACAATAATTAAATCACCTATTTTGCTGATGTACGTTCTCAAATCATAATGAGATATAAAGAAAAAACAAATCAAATAAGTGAGTGTAACAAAATAAAAAAGAAAGACATGAATCTTTAAAAATCCCAATAATAATCACAACGAATTGTAAATTGATCGAAAGAAAATTAAGCTTTAGTAGAGTTTCTCTGCTGAAGATACATACAAGATTTAGAGGTTAAAAAGAAATCCAATTTGTGGTGAAATAAAAAAAAAAATATGGTAACGTAATTCCTAACAATGAATCAAAATAGTTTTCTACAAATAACAGTAGATTATGACCCTCCGTCAAGACACAACAAAACAAGAAACGAAGAATTTGACTGAGAAAAATACAGAAAAACATTCGTTCCCTAAAAGTAGATCAGTAAATATATTCTCACTCAAGAAATATTTCCTGAAATGTTGCTCTTTTATTGTTACCTTTCTGTCTTTCCAATAATATTTCTGTGGCAATTTAAGTGACTAACCATCAGGAGACTATCCATTTTGTTTATGCTGTTTTTCCTTAAAGAAAATACCAAAAAGCATAGGATATCTTTTATTTGTCTAAATGGTCATAATATGAACACAGATATGATGAATATTCCTGTATGGGATTTTGAAGGAATGAAAATATATTAATTTCATGAATATTTTCATTTGTTATTCTCCAATTAAGAATGGGCATATTTTGTTCGATTATATATATATTTTTGGAGGGAATTCACAAACAGATCCTGGTTATTGCACCTATTCAGAGGACAAATACGGATACGAGTCGCCCAATGCTTCATAGAAATAACTTAGTTTGCATAAAATTCGAAAACAGAGAACAATTTATCAGCGTTGAAATAATAAAACACTAATAACAAAGTTGGCTGTTTTTGCAATGATTAAATCAACTTCCTGGCTAGGGTATTATGATAATATTGATAATATTTGTTTAAAATGTATTAATAAAGGTATTTTGATGCTGATTTTTTTTCTTTTCTCTTTTGGTCATAAAAACTAAGTTTTCTTTCTCGTATATGTCACTGCATTAGTATTTTCCACGGTCGAGGTACGTGATATTCCGATACTGTTTGTAAAATATATTCAAAGTCTTAGAAAGTATGAGAATTTCTGTAAGTGATAACATACATGATATATAAGCCAAAATTACATTTTCCCCTTAAAATGCATGTATTTTGATAATATACATAAAAAAGCCAAAAAATACATTTTCCCCTAGAATTGCAAGTATTTTTTCATAATGGCTTAACATGGCTGCCAATAACAGATTGATAAATGAATCAAACATGAAATGAGTAACGACCCTTGTTTTATTGAATAAAAAGAAGCTAACCAAAACCCTTATCTATCTTGGGCGTGAGGAAAATAAAAATGTTAAAATGCCAACGGAAATGGCTTGACATAGGCAAAAGTAAAAAAATTGTTCGATGTAATGATAATATGACACAATATAAGGAGAATTTATATGACACGAATATCTTTAGTAAAGTTCGTATAAATGAAAAGAATGATACTTGAAAGACTACGAGGAGAGCGCTTGATATCAAACCAGGAGCGAGGGGAGCACTGACCACCATGCGTGATATGGAATGGACCCATCTGAGTCCAACAGTGGCATTGGTGAGAAGAATATTCATAGTTCACTATTAAGGGAAGATAATATTTTGAAGGAAAATATGTTAAAAGGGATTTTGGGGTTATGTGGGTGTGTGTAGATGGATTGCTTTGAGTTTGCGCGTGTATGAGCGTGAATGTGTGTAGTTGTGTATATTGTCGATTCTGCTTATCCTTCTCCCTTCTTCCCCGTCCATATACGAGAGTGGAAGATAAAGAGAGAGAAACTCGATATTATGCATTGATTTGCCATTTTCCATAGGATTTGGATAAAGATAGATAATGCCGTATGAAAAAGAAGGAATTAAGAATAAATCAAAGGACTATTATTTGGATGAAAATATAAACTTGTAGTAAAAGTTTAATATTGTTGTATCATTGTGAACGAAATTAAAATGAATATTTTTTTTTAAGTAGAAATGTAAAAAGAAACGGCAAGAATGTTCAAGATAAGGAAAAGGAGAAAAAATGAGAACACTTTTAATTTTAAGGATGATATACGAAGAACAAAATTAGAATAAAAAATAAGATCAGAGATCTTGAAAAACGAATGACAGAATAATTATGAAATATAAGACGTCTGCAAAAGACAATTTTCCTGCAACATTACCGAGCATAGGAGCAATATCATCTATGATCATTAGTGGCAGGATTTAGATTCATGGAAAATATAACTCAAAAAGTTCCTACTTCCAAATAAATATTTTTGAGGATTTGAAAGTAAGAACTAAAACGAAGATTGATAATTGATAATTAGTTAAGGAAAGTTACAATGTTAAATAAATAAAAGGGTGAATAAATTTTCTTTGATAAATAAAAAAAAATTAACAAACTTATGATTATACTGGAAGTTGAATTGATGGAACTGCAGAAGTTGAAACTTGCAGCGAATGTTATTATGTTGAACAGACTGACATAACTCTCTTTCTTCATAGTTTATATATGACACATTTATTGTAACGTTGTTATGTAATAAAAAGAGTATAATATAATTTCATTATTGAAAAGTCGGGGAAATAATATGCAGCACCAAACATAGAAAAGTCACCCCTGACTTTTAGGGTAAATCATCAAAAGATCATTAAAAACAAAGAAGGTAAAACATGTCTACATGGCGAGTCAAATTAGAGACACATGTAAACATATAGAGTTATCATCATCATCATCATCATCATCATCAGTGTGCTGAAACAATTATGATTTACAGAAACTAAAATGTCGCAGGTTTATCGCAATTCATCGAACTGGTTGATTTTCAGACTTTTTTTTCATAGATTTGAATAGCAAACACATTACGTGATGACAAACAATATTCAGATTTATTTGCTATGACGGAGAGGAAATGGCTTCTGTTTTTCCCTTTTTGTATATATTATTTAGCATATTTTTTTTTCATTTCACTCTAATTTCAGTTTGTCAGACTAGTCTAAATAGAAAAGGAAAAACAAAAATTCGTTGTTCACCACGAACAAGAGTTTGAAATAAGGAAACGGACGATATATTAATAAAAACTGAAATGATTAAAGACCATACAAATAGCGGACATTAGCTAAACTTTTAAACAAGAAAATGGAACTGCGCATTGTTTTAATGTGTACGCTTAATTCAAATGTTAAGTACAAGAAAAGTTGCATTCTCTTACGTATATTGATGACCGTATATTTCTGTCCAAAATAGGTTTTAATATTTTGTTTGTATAGTATTCAGCCTTGGAGTGAATAAAGCCTATTTTCATAATATTTGGAGAAGCAGGAGGCCTATCATCTTTGGAAGGGTAACAGATCAGATTTGACCTAGAATAACTGTGCTTAGCCTAGAGCTTTTGCTTAGAGGGTTCATGCTTCAACTGAAAAGGAATAAAATTTAACCATAAAACTAACCCTTTCTGATACAACCCAGGAACATAAGTGGTGGACTACCCTTAAATCTACACTCTTTTAGAGTAGATGCAACAGTTCCTCCTTTACTTAAACAAGATTGCTCAGTCACTCACTGTCGAAAGGAAAAGGCAACCCTTTCGGATGATGTGTTTGACAGTAAACAGAGTAATGAGAAACTCGAACTTCCTCACTCATGTTTTCCCGAGGCTAAACTAACTAGTCCAGCTTTTTGGTCTCGTGAAATTAAAGCTCTGTTGATGGACTTTGATGCTTATGAAGGTATAGGTCGAAATGATATTTTTTCCTTTGTTTTTTATAAAGACTACAGATTTCTTAGCTCCAAAGTTATCTGTTATTTTCCGTAAGTTAGCAAGAAGAGGAGCTTTTAGCACTTGTTGGAAAAGTGGTAATGTTACTCAGCTCTGTAAATGTGTTTGTGGTAGCTCAAGTCCAAGTGTTTATCGCCCAATTTCTATAACTCCCATATCATCTAAAGTTATTGAACATCTTCTGGCAAAACGTCTTAATGGGTTTCCAAAAAGTAATCATCTACTCCCTAGTTTGAAATTTGGTTTTCATAAAGGCCTTGGAGCATGTGATGCCCTTCTTACAATCTCCAATGCTGTACAGAAATCCCTTGATTGGGGTCAGGAAGTACATATGATTGGCCTTGATTTCAGTGCTGCCTTTGACAGTATTAATCAAGAGGCCCTTGTTTTCAAATTCAAACAGTTGGGAGCGGGTGGGTCGTTTCTTAGCATTATTATAGAATTTTTACGCAGTAGATCTCAAAGAGTTCTTGTTGAGGGGCACCATAGTGAGTACAGGAATATGATATCTGGTGTTCCTCAGAGTGGTGATCTTGACCCATTACTTTCCATACTATATACACATGGCATGTTGTTTTGGCCTAGAAAACAAGCTTGTTGCATATGCAAATGATGCTACTCTCTTTACATCAATTCCATCTCCTGAATGTAGATCTGGGGTTGCTGAGTCCCTTAATAGAGATCTAGCTAAAATTAGTGCATGGTGCAAATTATGGGGTATAAAGTTGAATCGTAACAAAACACGAAGTATAATTGTAAGTAGGTCAAGGACAGTGGCTCCTCAACTTCCGGATCTTAGCATTGATAATGTTCCTTTAACTTTGTATGACTTTTTTTTTTTAATTTTAGGTGTGATTCTCTAGAGCAAATTTACTTTTGAGAAACACATTAGGTCTGTGTCTTCTTCAATTACACAAAAATTTCAAGATTTTCGGTGATCAATCTATTCTGAAGAAGTGTTTTAATTCTTTCATTCTACCTCGTTTCGAGTATTGTTCTCCTGTCTGATCTTCAGCTGCTGATTTTCATCTTAATTTGTTAGACAGAAACTTACGGTCTATTAAATTTCTTATTCCTGATCTAGATATTAATCTTTGGCATCGTCATTGAATTAGTTCATTATGCATGTTACATGAGATTTTTTAAAATTCTGACCATCCTCTACATTCAGATCTTCCTGGACAGTTCCATCCCGTTCGTAATACTAGGCATGCAGTCAATTCTAATAGTCAGGCCTTCTCCATCATGAGGCTCAATACTACAAAGTATTCTAGAAGTTTTATTCCAGCTGTGACAAATTGTGGAATGATATTCCTAATCGAGTAGTTGAATCTGTGGAACTTCAAAAGTTCAAAATTTCAGCAAATGTTTTCATATTGAACACGCTGACATAAGTCTTCTTATAGTTTATATATGATATATCTGTTTTGATATTGTTACTGTTTTTAGAATAAATTATTGTTCATTTTTCTCATAGTTTATTTATTTCCTTATTTCTTTTCGTCACTGGGCTATTTTCCCTGTTGGAGCCCTTGAGCTTACAGCCTCTTGATTTTCAATCTATGATTGTAACTTGGCTAATAATAATAATAATAATAATAATAATAATAATAATAATAATAATAATTATTATTATTATAATAATAATAATGTGAATTAGGAATATTTTTCTTGGATGAACTAGAATGAAAAGGGGAAAATTAAGTAAACATGTCCATTGTTGGTTACTCTACGGCATAAAACTGAAAAGAGACATGAAAATAAGTTGAAAAAACCACTGTAAGAAATGAAGGTTAATACGACAGACTATTTTCAGTGTAATAAGGGAACAATAAAATAATCAGAAGCGGAAACAAATTATCAAGATATATGCATTAAACATAAGATCAGAGGAAGGGATAAAATCAAATAAGATGTTTTCTATATAAACACGACCCTTATCTTGACATTGATTTTAGTCAGCTCATTGACATGATTTTTAGAATATAAACTACACATATCAAATTTGGATACAACACGGTACATAAGTTGCTGTCTAAATATATATAAAGCACTATAACATTGGTGAACGCTGAGAAAACTAAAGGCGCACTACAGACAAAGAGTTACACTGATAAATTTACCAGTTACTAAAAGCACTGCGACCATGAACGAGGTTAACAATAAAAGAGAGAAGACTTGTAAGGCGAAAGGTAAGAAGGCAAATCTGGACCAAATCAGAGAAAAAAACACAAGGTAAAGAAGCAACCTTATATATGGCAAATTTAAAATTAAACTTTGACCTCTACGTAAGAATATTTTTTGTGTTAAATGTATCTTAAAATAACAAGGAAGATTTTCATTGACAAACTTTACATCCTATCTCTCTTCAAATACACAAATTGAAGCATATAAAGCAAATTCCTGATATCATTTTACTCTGATCCGTTCAATATCTTAGGACAACGTTTTCCTTGAATAAGTTTCATGGTTCAAATGAATCATCCAAATCATGACAGATTTATCGCCATCTCTATCATGAACTTTGTGTTTTGTTATTTTCGTTCCTCAGTCTCCGAAAAGAACTTTTCCTCTGTGTTTTCGATTATTTTGAGGGAATTGCTTGACTATCATCAGAGGGACTTGTCCTAAAATTGTTGGAATCGGCAGAAAATATAAGAAAGAGTTCGCTTCAGCCAATTAGCGTCATAAAATATGCAGGCAACTTTTATATTATTTTTACATATACAGTGATTTGACCAAGGCTTATTGCACTTAGTCTGCAGTGGTCAAGCATTGTTTTCTTCATAGAATTGTGTTATACATTGGACCTCCGAATACTTTTATATTGTAATAATGATTTTATTGTAGCCTTAAAGTTGGTCATAATAAACGGATTTTGAGCAAAGCGAAAAATCTATTTTTGGGTGAGATAGCCATGTCGTCCTGATGGAAGTTCCTTAAAGTAGCTTCCTAAGGGATATATGTACTACAGTGATATTCCCAGAGAATTTGACCTTTAGGTATCCAGAATTCTAACTCCTGGCGCGAATATCCTTAAATTTTCTCTCAAGGATATCGCATAATATCAGAGGACGTATTCTTGACATGCCTCATTGCAATCTGCACCCCTAGTAGCGTTTACGCTTCGAGGAGGTGTGGCAAAATAAAAGAGAGACGTATCAAGGCTACCCCGTTCTCGTACTACTATTGAGTATGATAACAGCGCCATTCCCACGATGGCGGACATTCCTTGTAGCATTGAGCATGGTGTTACAGATACAGTACCACGGGGGGGATACTGTGAAGATCTTTTCTTTTTAGAAGAGATGGGTGGGTCCATCAGGACGTCACTGCTATCTCAACCAAAAATAGATTTTTCGCTTCGCTCAAAATCCATTTTTTGGGCTCAAGCCATGTCGTCCTGATGGAAGCATACCAGAGCATTAGTGTATCTGTGGATTTTCATCAGTGCCTTAACCTTATAGCAACCTTTTCTATGGTCATGGGGACCAAGTGAGACAAGTGACGTTACCGTTATTCGTCATCATCACTAATCATAAACAATGTTAGTGCTTCCTACCTCCTACAGGGAAGAGTCATCTAGACAGTAGAAAAGGGGTCTCAAGGTTAACATATATTGTATGACCAAACATATGTATACACTGAATATACAAATAGTTTTCATAGTTCTATATTTGCTGAATTAACATCAGTGTCTCTTATATCTATATTTGTGAGCATACCATTATATGAGAAATACTTACTTTGGTAAGTCGAAGAACTCCGGCATGTATACATACAATTGCCTGGCAAAAGCGGACGCACTACATTCAAATAGACATTTATTCCTAATTAATGACTAAAAGAGATGGTTAGTAACAATATGTAGTATGACAATGGGATTATACATGTAACGAGTACAGAGACTATATTTCTTTTTTAAAGGGAAGAAATGATGAGTGCCACTCTCAGACTGAAGAAAACTTATAAAACGATTTCTCTTCATAATTCCTATACTAGTTACTTCTATCTGCACTGTGTACTACGTACACCGGCACTAGTGCTATCTGTATAATTCCACACCTGGGGTTTTGAATAGAGCTAGTGTCACCATGGTAACACTTAATCACGAGAGGTCACACCTAAGAAGGGTGACCACTTCTCCCTTTAATTGACAGTCCCAGTCAATTAGCTGTTCATCGTAGAATTATAAGGCAGGTTAAGTATTCTACCCAACGTCACCACATACTGCTTCAGATCATGGACTTGCTTATCGTAGTGTTTGTAGACCACTCTGGATGATTCTCACCCAGTACATGTCCGAGGACATGTGAGGTCCCAAGCTATTAACTGTTTACCACAGTAATTAGGGGGCAGGTTTTAATACACTACCTGCCGCCACAACGAAGTGTTTCAGTTCATGCACTTGTTTTGCATAGTGTTTGTAAAACACTTTGGATGATTTCCATCCAGTGTATGAACAAAGACTCTCAAAGTCCATATACTGAAAGAAGTTCAGTGATGAAGCAATCTTTCTCGGATCATGACCTGCGGGAGTACTATCCGGATCCGCTCTACGAATAAAGTAGGTGAGCTTCGCCCTTAGTTGTTTCAGGATAAATTTGATCAAGAAGTTTCTCCTTTAAAGAGCTGTCCTCCCCTCAAGTCTGAAGTTCTACGAAGATAGACCTTAAGATACTCTACAGGACATATAGAGACATCTTCCTTCAGAGGGCAGATTCTCCAAGGACCCCATCTCTTAGTGGTAGCTCGTTTTTAGCGAGAAAGGATGGATCAGGAAAGAGATTCAGTTCTCCCACTTCCGTGAACTGAATGTGACCCTCATCTCTGGATAGGGCCACTATTTCACTAACTCTAGCCCCAGAGGCTATAGCAAATACAAAAATAACCTTTTGGGTTAGATCCTTAAGAGAACAATCTTCATTGTTCACAGATGAGGCATAATGTAGGACCTTGTCTAAAGACCAAGAGTTGGGCTTTGGTGGTACTGCAGGCCTAAGCCTAGCGCATGCCTTCGGGAAAGATTTCATCCGCCAGATCCACTTGAAAAACATATAGGAGAGGCCTAGTCAAGGTTGACTTGCACGTATTTATCGTATTGGCCGCCAGACCTTGGCTATGAAGGTGGACAAAGAAGGACAGACAGAAGTTCATTGAAATTTCTTTCGGTCCTTTTGCTTTCACAAACGCAACCCACTTTTTCCAGGAAGACTCATATTGTCTTCTAGTTGACTTAGCCTTGTATTCTTCTAAGAATTCTATATTGCCTTTTGAGATCCTAAATCTTTTTCTAACCGCTAGAGTAAGAAAATCATGAAATGAAGGGTTTGGGTTCTCTGTGATAAAACGAAGGCAGTTAATTTCTGAACCTTCGGAAATAAACCTAGGATCAAAGCTAGGACCAGCCTCATCTTCAAGTTCTCCACATCGTCCATCAGCCCCACTAGAGGATCCTCGTATGGGGCTACATATCGAGGTAGTTTCTTGAAGACGCTCGTGACGAAGAGGTCGAATTGCAGTTCCGGGACTTGTTCCCATCTGTGAGGTAATAGGTCTGCGTCCATGGACCATTCCAACTCTATCAGCTTGGACCGAAATAGAGCATCCACTGTCACCTTGTGGATCAGTTGTAAATGAACTGCTGGCAGGTGCCATCCCTTTAAGAAAGGGATGGGTAACTTCACCTAGACTATATGAGACGTTCAATTGTGACGTCTTATTATCGCTTCTGTGTCCCAGATCAGTTGTAGGAAGTCTGATCTGTGTGGAGGGGGCTTCCCCCCTCATGATAGGACCAGCAGAGTCTTGGGACTTTCGTGCTTTAATTTTTGTTAGAGAAGCGATTAAAGAGGGACCGATATCAGTCTTTTTTTAACTCTTCAAGCGTTTGATGCGTATTTTCTCCAGACTCTTAACGCATCTTTCCGCTGTGCTTTTTGCACTAGGTCTGTCACTGTTGCAAACTGGGGAAAGTTTAGCGCTTGTCCCTGTTGGCGTCTTGGAAATGTGACTGATTACCTGAGTTTTTTGACAGACCTCGCGAGCTCCTTTTATATTCCCAAGGGAAAGGATAGTTGATGTGACTGTGGACTTCAATGGTTTTTCAGTAATTGAAACCCTTGAGCTGAAGAAAGTCGAAACTTCAAGAAGCTTATCTTGCATCCGTGATGTCCCGGGAACCGGGTCATTTCCTTGAATGCACATTGGCCAGCCACTTCGGGTGCTGCCCACCCCAGCCTCTCGTTCAGGTATATAAATGCCTGAACCATTTCTAGGCTTGACTTTGACGTGACTAAGTTTACCAATCCTATGAAGATACTTAGGACTGTGAGTCCAACACGTATCTTTCCTAGGATGAATGTTACTATCTGTAACTTGAATTCTAGATAGGAGGAAGGGGGGTGGTTGACTGGAAGGTTCCGCAGGACACCTTCTAGGTCTGACAAGACTACAAACACCCCTACTTGGGACAAGGTCCATATGTTCAGAAGGATTAACATTCAGACTTATGAACTTGTTGAGTGGCGACAAATTCAGAATGACTCAGAGATTTCTTGAGTCCTCGTGAACACAAAACAGCCTTCCCTGGAACTCGATGGGCTATAGTTTTCTTACCACTTGTATGCTCTATAGCTCTCAGGTATACTCCTCCAGGAGGATTTCGAATTGTAGGAGAAGGTAAGGAAATGATGGTGGGGACATTTCTGTTTCCCATCAAGGGCCCATCTTGAATAGGCTTTGGATCGAAGGATCAAAGGTCCTGCGATCCTGAAGGAATGTTCCTCCTAGCAGAAGCGTCTTCATGCTTCCAATAGTTAGTAGGTTTAGACTTTTGACCATCTGCCTGTGGCATCGTGGTCACTGGAATAGTGGGATATTGTTGAGCAGCCCGGATATTTCCAGCATTTTCGATCTTCTTTTTAAGTTGCGGACCCACAACCAAGGAAGATTTTCTCTTTGAAAGGATGCCCCATTTTTGGAGAAGACTTATGTTCTCCATGGTGGCGTTCTTAATTACTTTCTTAATTACCTCGTGTGGGAAGAGGTCTTTACCCCAGATTTTGGAAGATATTAGCTTCCTCGTTTCGTGTTTCACTGTTGCAGCAGCGAACACAAACACTCTACATGCTCTCCTAGCCTTCATAAAGGCGTAAAGGTCCTTCACAAAAGTAGCCATATGCATTTTAGCTATGACCATGAGCATGTCTGGGGTATTTTCCTAGGTTGAACACAACTCTATGTAGTTTTGCAGGGAAAGGGAGGTCGCAAGTCTCTCCTTTGTCTCTTGTTCATTATGCAAGAGCAACTCAGATAATTTAGGGAGACATACATTAAATTGTCGACTTGCGACATCCACGTCTAATGTTCCTACGGAAAAAGTCAAATGGACTTCTTTCCAATCCTTTTTCTATCCGGGAAAAGCTGGTGACAAAGGCTTGCACTCTTCAAGTGTGGGATATGTCTTACCCACCTCCACCGCTTTGGCAACAGATATAAATGCCTTCCCCATAAAGGGGAATGAGAGTGAAGTAGGAGCAAGAAAGGAAGGGTGTCTGTTATTCAGTGAGAATACTTTCGACTCTGAATAACCCGCCTTTTTCGGACAACCTGAGAGGATAGTCTGTGCCTTATCATGGTCGAGAATCATGACCTCCTTTGGTTCTGTTCCTTTCCTTGAATTTGGTTAGTACTTCAGTCGAACCCAACAATTAGGGAAAGCATCAAAGCTTGACCACAATTGAATTTTGTCCAAAGGAACAGCACCCATTTTCTCTGAGATGTAGAGATTGTCATTTAAAATCGGCATCTGCTCCGCAAACCTCCAGGGATTGGTTTTGGAGCATGTTGGTAGGTCTTGATCCATGGGTCGTTTGACTGACCCCTGGGAAGCGACAAGAGAAGCTTTGTGAGGCTCTATCTTGCGTTTTTCTTCCTGTTTTTCGTTTTTTTACGAAAGCTCTCTATCTGATTCTTCAGTTGGATACATAATTGTACCATTTTATCCAATAGAGGAGTAGAAGACAAAGATGTCGACATCGATGGCTCTATAGCCGGCATAGGCGGAGGAAATTCCGACACGACATTTTTCTCTTCTATCTTGGGGTACTTCTTGCCCTCAATCCCAAAGGTTTTCTGGCCGTCAGGGGATGTAGTTGGCTCCTGAGGCACTACTATTTCCTTGCTTGCTTTCGGAAATAGTAGCTTACGCATCCTATCATTAGGTAAGAAGGGTCCCGGAGAGATTTTTTGGAAGCCTCTCACCCAGTTGCGTTACTTGTATTGAGCTGTATCCCTAGTCTCCGTAGACTTGGGATTTTCAAAATCTTCAGACATTAATGTCCGACATATATTGCAAACCTGTAAGTTCCAATAATGTAGGGATCCGGAAATAATATTGCAGGGGGCATGAAACCTGCAAGAATTATGACCGTAAAAATACTTACTCTTGGCCTTGCAGAGGACTGCAGCACAAGGTATCTGGTGTTCCTCCTGTAAAGAAAGGAAAACCAAATGAGTATACAAAGGATTGTCTCCTTGATAATAAACATGCAAAGGTCATCTACAACAGAATAGCTTAGGATAGTAAGCTATAAAGGGATTGTAGGATATACATACTTGTGTACCCCTGCAAGCAAATGCCGTTACCTACCCTCAATATTAACTACAGAGGGGTTCCTATTGAGTAACTCCCAGTAGAAGGACTCTTACCCCTAGGGGTAGAGAAGTACCAATTCACTGTCCCAAAATAATGTTAATACTGTGGGGTAAGGATGACTGATTCTCAATCAGAATATTGAAGAAAACTATTCATTCAATATATGAGCGGTACCAGCGGAATACTCGTACAAGGGTACCCAAGGTATGTTAGAAATTACTACTGTATAATGTTACTGTAGTTTTCTATTTGCAGTAAGTCTATACTGCAATTTACTGGCTACTGTACATCATGTATTTTAGTCTAGTCATTATGCTGCCTTCATAGTAGCATATGATAGTACGGTCCATCTAGCATGAAGCCAGTTGGACTAGGGAAATTAAAGACATATATTTGTATATCCCACTCAGCCTATTTGCTGTAGCCTTCCTTGCAATATTAAAATATAGAGTTTCCTGATCAGGGAGACTCAAGGATAAAGGCTCTACCCTTTAAGGGTTAGGAGTGTATCACTTCTGCCTGGAAGTTATTTAATATTGTAGGGTAATCCGAATACTGATTTTTAATCAGGATATTGAAGAAATCATATTCATTCAATATGGGATTGGGTTCAGCAAATGCCTTTCTTCCGAATAAAAGGTTCCAATGGAAAGGGAGAATGTGCCAATCAAGCTTCCATCCAGCTATAGTACTATTGCCGGTAAGGTGCCGCCAATACACTGCCGGCAGGCTAGCCTCTGGCAGTATCAGTACAGTCGGCGTGCTGCCATCTAAGTCAGCACTTATCTGTACTGGTCTGGCCGGTGGTAATCCGGCAACAGAACTCCTGAATAACAGTTCAAGGGAGAACTGAGGAACCTTGGGGATAGCAAGGGACTTCCCACTCTCAGCCTTCTTGGCCGCTGGCACTCGCCAGCCGCCGGCAGCCGCTAGTTACCGCAGCCGCCAACTGCCGGCAGCCGCTAGCTGTTGGCAGCCATCTTGGCTGCCGACAGTCATCGGCTAATGGTAGGGACCATAGCTGCCAACGGATGATGTGCTTGCCGGCAGTATGCATTGCCGTCAGCCAATGTCATGGCTAGAGAGGGAGTTTGGCCGGCTCTGGCAACTTACCAGCAATGGTAAGGTTGCAAGATGCTGGCCTAAAAAAAGACAATGGCTCAGCCATCAAAAGTGGACAGGGTCCTGTATGGAGTGTGAAAGGAACTGGCAAAATTGTCAGTCCCACCACCTGTTAAAAGAAACTCTGTTTCAGTATCGGCAGAATCCTAGGTGATAGGGGAGTCTCAGTTCTCCATCCTAGAGATTGCAGACACAGTTAAGGGGATGGCAGCATTGCCGCCTCCTCTCAACACGGGAGAAACAGAGTTCCAGTGCCACCTCATCCTAGGCAAAAGAAACTCTTCAGCCTAGAGGACTGCGGCGCAGGACTAGTCTTATAGTCGCAAGGAGAAGATGGTATCCTACCACTACTTCAAGTGGGGCTAGGGAGGGCTAACCTCCATTTCCGGCAACCTAGCCGGCAGGGGAATGATGATATTCTACAACCCATTCGCCCTGCTGGTAGGTCGCCGACATAAGACTAAATACTCTGAGATTCTAACTAAATCCCATAACCTGCTGGTTTACCACAACCAGCGGTTTAAGGGAAGAGGTAGGAAAAACCCTAAGGTAGTCATGTCTGAATAAAATTCAAGGCACGGCTATTAGGGTTGTAGCCTGAAGCTACACTCAGAGGGAAAGAGATTACCCTTAAATCTCCAAAGAGACGTGTAATATTTCATATAATTCTAGGAGGTATCAGTCTCCGCTGAATTGAAAACAATACACGAGGGTAACCGGGGGATGTCTGAACGTATAGTAAAACGCCTAGGTTAGGATACCTAGGCTAGACGAGATCTCGGTTACCTAAATCACCGAAACTAACTATACGATCGACAAAGATAGGAAAATTATGCACATTATCAAATCTTACGAGAAAAATTGCCTAAATAGCTAAATAATTAAAATAATTAAATAAAGCTATTTAAACTGGAAGTCATTCTGCTATCTAAATAACACATGCCTAATGAACGACGGCGCCATGGCGCCTCCAGTAACTGGCCTAGCTCTTAAGCACAATAAATTACTCTAATTTTATTTTGAAACAGGAGCTAAATTATACTTATAGTAAAGACCCGATACTCAACTTTCCAGAGGTGGAAGAAGATGGAGAAAGCATAATTATAATCCTTTAAAACGATTGAAAAGTTAAATCAGCAGGGAAAACCACCGAGCAAAATCGCTACAAAATAAGGAATGTCCGCCATCGTGGGAATGGTGCTCTTATCATACTCAATAGTAGTACGAGAACGGGGTAGCCTTGATACGGCTCCCTTTCATTTTGCCACACCTCCTCGAAGCGTAAACGCTACTAGGGGTGCAGATTGCTATGATGCGTGTCAAGAATACGTCCTCTGATATGCGATATCCTTGAGAGAAAATTTAAGGATATTCGCGCTAGGAGTTAGAATTCTGGATACCTAAAGGTCAAATTCTCTGGGAATATCACTGTAGTACATATATCCCTTAGGAAGATACTTTAAGGAACTTCCATCAGGACGACATGGCTTGAGCCCAAAACAGAAGAATTCAAGCTAAACACAGGTAGAAGTCACAGAAGGGTTTGCTACATTAGTAATTCAAAGCAACTCTTAACCGGTTTAGCTGCTACCACATATGCTGGATGAGCATTGTCTTGGAATAGTAATAAACCTGTAAAGTATTATCCTCGTCATTAGATTGTCGTTATTTCCTGTTGTTGTAGCAATTTAGATACATTTTACTTTTTACGAATGGCATGACCACTTTCCAATTACTCTGTCATGATATCACCTCGTATTCCTGAAACGCAAAAGTGGCATCGTTGCAAGAACATAGTACATTATCATATATCAAAAGGAGAAGAAGGGTACTACAAAATAGAACTATGGAAAATTGTAACTTCATCGAATTCTTAGGGTGGTGGATAACTACTATTGATATCATTATTATTATTATTATCATTATTATTATTATTATTATTATTATTATTATTATTATTATTATTATTATTAGTTAAGCTACAGCCTTAGTTGAGATAGCAAGATACTATAAGTCCAAGGTCTCCAACAGGGAAAATAACCCAGTGAGGAAAGGAAATAAAGAAACATGTATAATAATGTCCAAGTGTACACTCAAACAAGAGAGCACTAAACCAATATAGTGGAAGACCATGTACAGAGTCTATGGCACCACCCAAATGTAGATGAAATTGGTTTGATTGTAGAATGTCCTTCTACTAGAATAGCTGCTTACTGTATCTAAAGTCTCTTCTACCGTTACCAACTGGAAAGTAACCACTGAATAATTACAGTGCATTAGTTAACCTTTAGAGTAAAGAAGAATTTTGGGTTACCTCAGTATTGTCAGATGTGTGCTGAAAGGGGTAAATGTGTAAAGAATAAGCCAGACTATTCTGTGTATGTGTAGGTAGAGAAAACAATAACCCCTAACTAGAGAGGTATCCAATGTAGTACAAGCTGGCCAGTAGTATCTCGATGGGTGATTGGTATCTTGGCCAACTTTCTACCACATTATTAAGATTCAAGTGTAAAGTCATAACTTATCTAGTGTTAACCTAGAAAAAATCTCCAAAGGGTTCTGAATGTTGACTCTCAGGTCAGAGATGACTTTTGTCATGGCATTAGAATCAATAATACCCATATTACCTCAAGAAGTCAAAATGCTGAACACTCTTCCCTTAGTTGAGGGCGAAGTAGCCAAATGTCTAATCAGTGAAGTTGTAAATGGCACAATCTTCTTTTGTAGTTAAAGTTTTTAAACGTTCTGACTGAGACCCAAACTCTATGCTTGTCCCCGTGTCTCTTAAATTCAGCAGCCCACTTTTCAACTTTCTTTATGGACAGAGGTTTTCACTTTGAGTATTAACCAAGATACTATTCGTTGTGGCCTGGACAGAAAACCTTAGGGATGAAATTAAATTCTTTGGTTATATACGTATCCTCTTTTTTGCTAGACGAGGTGAGGAGGTGGAGTCTTTAAGGATAAGAAACAGCAACAATAGATATACGATCGGGGGATTAGTTAAAGAGCCAGCGCGTAACATTTTAACAGAATATTTGATAATATTAGAAGGGAAGAGATGATAGTTACAAAAAGTAGCGGGATTGGAAGGAAGGTACACTTCTTCTTTGAAGTGGAAAACAGAAACAAAGGAAGAAGGGAAAAGGAAGTGAAAGAAAGAAAATTCGAAAATAATAAGACGAAGGAGAATGAAA
>NC_090731.1:128364542-128382042 GCF_036898095.1 Palaemon carinicauda
ACTGGTGAATATCTCTTGCGCAGAAAAAAAATCTTACCTTGCTCTATAAAGTATTTGGTCAAATAGATATAATGAAAAAATAGTAAAATGTAATAAAATGCTGATGAAAACTATTCATATGTACTGTACTGTATTTCACCAATGAAAATTTCCAGTCAAAATAACTAATAAATAATAAAAATATTATTATTTATTTTTTTCTCAGGAATGTCAAAAGTCCAATTTAAAAGAAAAGGTTAAAAGAGAAATGGGAAAGTAAACATAATAGAATAAAGTTTTAATTGTTATTTCGCATGATTTCATTTAAACCTCTGGAATGTGCCTTTTTAGGTTTAATTATTTTGCAATAGCTGCTTACTGATCTGAGTTCTTTTCTTTTCATTCAAAATTCAAATTATGTCTGTATTTTATTTTCTTATAACGATTTTTCATCATTTCCCTAATCGGCATTTAAACGTAAAGGATCTTCATTGATAATGTTCATGATGGATATTCTCTGAATAATAAAAAGACTTCAAAAGTGAGAATATTTATGTTGAAAATTTGAAATGTACTGAGTCTGGATTTCTTTCAGAGCTTCATTTATAATGTTGAAAAAAAAAACAATAAAACTTTTGGCTCTTATTATGAGTAATAAGTAAGTAGTTTTTTATATAAAGTTACGCAAATTTTACTAATTAATAACCTCATACTTATGTTAGTGTCTTAGAGACAGACAGGCAGACAGACCGAAATCATCTTCAGATACTTTATGTAAGTTCTATCACTCCTACTTATCATTGCTTCTTTTCCTGATATCTTTCTGTCGTAGATTTGGAAAAGTGGTTTTAAAGGTTTAAAGGCCACTCATGAATGGCAGAGGCAAGGAATATTGATGTTGCCCTATCAAGCAAGACTATACGCTAGGCCTAGAGACTGACCATATATACATATGATCAGCGCTCAAGCCCCTCTCCACCCAAGCTAGGACCAAGGAGGCTAGACAATCGCTGCTGATGACTCAGCAGATAGACCTATAGACTCCCCTAAATCTCCCAACGTTAGCTCACAAGGATAGAGAGGTTGCAACGACCAAAGGAACTAACGAGTTTGAGCAGGACTTGAACCTCAGTTTAGCGTCAATACAGTACTTTACTCTTAAAATCTTTTACTCTAATTATTACTTCTCTCTCTCTCTCTCTCTCTCTCTCTCTCTCTCTCTCTCTCTCTCTCTCTCTCTCTCTCTCTCTCTCTCTCTGTATGAAGTGCCCATCATACCCACCAAAGCAATTTTAGTCTCGAGGTTACATTGATAACTACAGCAAAGATTTTAATATAAAGTAGATCTTTTCAGAATAACACTATGACTGATCCAAATAACAACACATTTGCAGAAAAAAAAAATGGCAAAATACAATTTTGATGGGGAACAGATAATTTTAATGAAAGTGACTAAGAGCTTTTGTATGTATACAGGTAACAACTACATTTCAAATGGAAGAGGTGAATTATGAGTCATAGAAAAATTATGTCATAATCAAAAGAAATTAAAATATAGTCTAAAAACGAGATAATGAAGAAAACATTCATAGATAATCAAGAACAACAAAAATTTTAACAAAAATATTTTTGAATCTCTTTACATTATTATTATTATTATTATTATTATTATTATTATTATTATTATTATTATTATTATTATTATTATAATAATAATAATTGTTATTATTATTATTATTATTATTATTATTATTATTATTATTATTATTATTATTATTATTATTATTATTATTATTATTATTGAAGGCTCTTCGTCCAAATCAAACGAAGGCAGATTCTTTTAATTTCTAATGCTCATGAAACAAATACAAGTAATAACAGAGAAATAAAAGGGTATTGCATACTATAGGAGAAAGACAGAATAGCGTAAAATATAGTATAACCAATGCTGAAAACTGTTATGAGGCAAATGAGCTAAAAACAGTTCCAATGTTTCACATTAAATGATGTGGCATAGCAATCAAAACTTTTCTCATTTGATGGACTTGCTTTATATGAATGCTTTTCAAATATCATCAGTAAAATCTATGAACATATGTATATATATGCATATACATATACTCTCTCTCTCTCTCTCTCTCTCTCTCTCTCTCTCTCTCTCTCTCTCTCTCTCTCTCTCTCTCTCTCTCTCTCTCTCTCATTGTTGGTTAAATGAATTGTACCGTAAATCTTACTGAGGAAAAAAAGTTAAATGAAGGAAATGAAGTGATTAGAACGAAGAAAAACACCGAACTTTTTATATCATGGGGGGTTGCATAATACAAGCTTGGCTGTTAGATTGTAAATCGACAGTAATAAGAAAATCCGGCAAAAAAAAAAAATGGAGAAAGGAGTCATAAAAGTTTCAGCGAAAATAGAAATGATAAAGCGAAAAGATTAACTTCTATTCTTACATTGTTCCCGTGACGTCAAAATTGTACTTGATGGACATGAAGTTTTGCCAATACTTTTAATTACCTTCGATTCTAACTTTCTTTTGCAATTAATGAAAAGTTATCATCTAAGACTCAAGACTTCAAGGTGGATGATTGCTTCAATACCACCTTTTCAGAGTTCATGTTTTACCATGGTTGCTATCTATTTATTCTTAGTTAACATCCAATTGAGATATTCGAATTTTGGGGAAGATACCATAGGTAGAAATTTATTCTATTTCTAATATTAAAATTAATATCAAGACAATCGGGGGAGGAAGGTCAAAATTTTTTCAAATCTGTACAATCGGTTTTTAAATCCGCTACAGTCGTTAGTGATATAACGACTCTCTAATTACTTAGTAGAATGGCAGTTTGCCAAGGGACATAGTGACACTCTCTGTTATCAGAGAAATCTAATTCCCATTGAATTTAAGAGCCTGAACAGTCTTCCATACAGAGGTTTTGATGCGAATTCGGTTATAGCAGCATAGCTTCAAAAATGGAACACTGCTGTAGGTTTTCATAATGTGTTAGTTTTTCTGTCTTTAGATATGTCCTACTGCTCGTTGTTGTTGTTGTTGTTGTTATCTTTGCTATTATATTCTTGCTTTCGCCAAACTTATATAATTCTGATAAGATTACTACTAAAATCAGTATGTTAAGGAAGTCTATAAATATTTTTGGTGCTCAGTATATCCTGAAGAAGTGTTTTGATTCCCTCATCCAATCATGTTTTAAGTATTTTTTTCCCGTCTGTCTTCTGCTGCTATGTCTGATTTTTCTCAAAAAGAAAAAAAAAGAAAAAAAAACTGGAATTTTCTTACTAATCTGGTTGAATCAGTGGTATTTTAAAAGTTCAAACTTTTTGCAAATACTTTTCTGTTGAATAAATTGACATTATTCTCACGTCATAATTTATATATGAATATGTTTCATCCTTGTTAGTGATCTTAATGTATTTTATGATTTTTTTTGTTTCTCTTATATATAGTTTGCTCGCTATTATTCTATTTCCTTCCCGCTCAGGGCTACTTTCCATTTAAAAGCCCTTAATGCATCCTACGTTTCCAATTTGACTAGCTTTGCTAATAATAATAATAATAATAATAATAATAATAATAATAATAATAATAATAATAATAATAATAATAATATCGTTTGTTCTGAGTATTATCCGTTTTAGGGTGATAATAAGCATCACAGCTTTTCTAATTGCCAAATTAACCTGTTTTGTATTTTATTATCGTCCATGATCTCAATTTTGAAACACGCTAATTAAAGAATAATTTGAATATGAGACATAGCCGCACTAGTAAGTGTTTTCCATACCATAGATCCTAATTGTAAGAGGAATTTATTTGCCTTATAGATTGTTTGCTGAAATGCCAATATTCCTTGTTTAATTTTGCTGAGCAATTCTTGTTTAGTTAATCCCAATTTTTTTTTCTTTTTTTTTCTTTTTTAAAGATATGGCATTTATAAACTCCTACTTCAACAATTTTCTCTCTATTGTTTTCCTTAACATTTCCTCTGTGCTGAGTATTAATTATTACAGACATCTTTTCCATCTCTTTTCCTACTGGTTCAGCCAAGAAAGCGTTAAGGTAATATTAATAAGGAAATTGAGCAATGTGCTGAATAAGTAAATTCATTCCAACACCGCTACTATGTATTTGGGAGGCCTTCCGTATTATTTTTATTTTCACTCTCCTCTCGCATTACTAATGATATTGACTACCCCTGACTGTTTCAACGATTAGTTATGGTAAAGATATCTCTGCTGTACTTTAGAAAGTAGACTGGATGCTAAAATAGTTGTCATTTTAAAAAATAATAAATATATATATATATATATATATATATATATATATATATATATATATATATATATATATATATACATATATATATATATATATATATATATATATATATATATATATATATATATATATATATATATATGCAGAAGAACCACAGAGAAAATGAAAATACGGAATATACACTTAAGTCCTGACTAGTTTCGTAATACTTCCTCAGAGGACTGATTTATTGAGAGAGGTTTCTTACAATTTATAGTGAAAGCAAAAGTACGAACATACATATAGAGATATAGAGAACAATGACACTCCCTTACAAGCTACCTGGGCTTGACTCAGGTGTTGAGTAGGAGGAGTCCCCAAGCTCGTTAGACACCTGCTAAAAAGGGTCATTTCTAGTGGCGGGTATATTCTTGTTTTCTTCTTTTCTTTTCTTTTTTTACTTTCTGTACAGTTTATTTATATGTCAATGCGGTAGCCTTATCTATATAAATAAACTGTACTGAAAGTAAAAAAAGAAGAAAACAAGCATATACCCGCCACTAGAAATGACCCTTTTTAGCAGGTGTCTAACGAGCTTGGGGACTCCTCCTACTCAACACCTGAGTCAAGCCCAGGTAGCGGGTAAGGGAGTGTCATTGTTCTCTAAATCTCTATATGTATGTTCGTACTTTTGCTTTCCTTATAAATTGTAAGAAACCTCTCTCAATAAATCAGTCCTCTGAGGAAGTATTACGAAACTAGTCAGGACTTAAGTGTATATTCCGCATTTTCATTTTCTCTGTGGTTCTTCTGCATCTGAGCATCACGTTTTCCTGTGATTTTTACGCATATATATATATATATATATATATATATATATATATATATATATATATATATATATATATATATATATATATATATACATATATATATATATATATATATATATATATATATATACATATATATATATGTATATATATATATATATATATATATATATATATATATATATATATATATGTATATATATGTGTGTATACATATATATATATATATATATATATATATATATATATATATATATATATATATATATATATATTTATATATATATAAGTGAAGGAAATAAAAGCTGTTAGTACATGGTAAATGGTAGAAGGAAACATATAAGGACACCGAAAAAAAAAGAGAATAAGATAAGATGGATGCGAAAACTACGATTGGAATAAAATGTTCACTGTGATTCAGGATTAGAAATTAATTGAAAAATAGATATCTTAAAGGAAAACTCAAATGATAAAAGAAAAGGAAGATGTGTATTAGTATGAAAATTATATTGTATAAACAGATATAACATTTTTATATACGAGGAGAGTATTAAAACAAAGGGTATTTGATAAACAAAAATATTCTCCTACAGAGATAAAAAAAAAATATTATGATACTAATGAAGTATGACCAGGATATTAGGAAAAAGAAGCCACGAAGCGAGACGAAAAGACAGGTAGGATGTAGGAAAAGTAGGTATTACTTTGATGAAAATGGAAATATCTTAAAGGTGGTAGGAAAGACAGAAGATGGTAAGACTATTATTTTACAGATAATAAATACGGAAAAAGAGTGTGAAGAACTGGTACATGTTCCTCCAGTAGAAAGACCAATAGCAAACATTAGGGAAAGTGAATTTGAGAAGGTTATAAAGAAATAAAAAGTAAATAAAGTTGAAGGAAAGTCAAATAAAATAATATAAATTATTAATCAATTTAAAAATCTAGGCAAAGAGTGGGTGCAGTCACTTTTAGAAAAGATCCGGGACATAGAAGAAATACCAAGGGAGTGTACTTGAACGCAGTTTGATACTTAAATTGTATAAACAAAAAAGAAACCTGCCATACTTTGGGAACTACTAAAGATTAATGTTTTTGAAACCTCTATTCAAGATACTAGAAAGAATAGTCAAACTTTATAGAAATACATGAGCAATAGTTTGGGTTTAGGAAAGAAAAGAGATCTACGAATGCTATTTCTAGAGTAAGACAAGTCAAAAAGAAGTATCCAGAAGGAAACAGGAAAGTTTACATGTGTTTTTTATATCTTGAAAATGTGTGTGATGGGGTACTAAGAAACTTAGTCTAATGGCGTTTGAGAAAGACGGGAGTGCCACAGATGTTATTAAGGTTTTTGAGTATGACGTATGAGAAAGCAAGAGCCAGTGTCAAGACAAAATATCGGGAGACCGGGGCATCCTTTTTAGAGAATAGCCTCCATCAGGGACCAGTTGTGAGTCCATTCTTGTTCCTGGTCAGGATAGGCTTTTTGTCCTCTGAATTAAGGAACAACGAAGAATTATGCGTACTGATGTTTTTGGATGATTTAGTTCCCATAGCAAACAGAAAAAGACTCTTATCATGGAAAAGATCCCTAGAAAGGAAACGATTGAAGAAGAACATTCGAAAGACAGAGCTAATGGTTAGTAGTAGAGAAAGTATAATAAGTAAAGATTCAAGTTGAAAATGGAACAGTGATAAAACAGAAATATTATTTTAACTACTTGGAATCGATAATAACAGAAGGTACTGAAAAGTAATGAGACAAAGTGCAAGAAACATTGCGAAAAAAAGAGAGAAATACCTGTTGTTGTTTTCGACAAGAAAATGCCATTAAGGCTCCAAATCAAGTTTTATAAGACAGTTATTAGGCCTTTACTTTTGTATGGGCCAGAAATATAGCCAATTCAGAGGAAAGAATATAGAATATAGGAAATAGTCAAGATGCCGATTGTAAGAGGGATTACTGAAATAACACTACTGGAAAATAGGGAGATTCAATATATAAGAAGAATGTATAGTATATGCAAGGTAAATCAGAAGGCTGGGGAAGATGATCGAGATACTATGCCCATGCAATATGAAGAGAAAAGGTACCACCAATCAAAAGCTTGGCTTGTAATTATATCAATAATTTTTAATATATTTCCCTTTCCTATTCTCTGAAAATCAAATGCTTCATCTCTCACGGTCTCGTCCACTTTATACCAATAATGCTCTCCTTTTCATCAACTTTCAATTTCCCTGGCAAGCTTACCATAGAAAAAAGAATCGTTCGCTATATATCATCCATCTAATCATATCATTCCGCTCAATCTCATTTTTTTAACGAAACGTACCGCTTAATTTCTCCAACCAACAACGCTAATCTTACTACGAGCTCTGTTGTGTAGCTTTCGCTGCAATATTCTTGATTTACAGCTTCGATTATTACATTACAAAAACATTACAGTTGACAAGCACGTGTACAGTATATGTACTTGTGAAATTGGAAAGGATATTCCAGGTTTCGAAGAGCCCCAAAAGTTACTCTCCTCATCCCCCCACCCCCACCACCATATTTTAAGGTAAATTGATTAGAAATGGAATGGAAAAAAAGCTTTAAAAAAAATTATTGGAAACAAATAATAGCATTTGTATTGAATAAATAGGTAATCACTAAAGTGTCTGTTACAAGGAGAATAATCTTTGAAAAAATGTTGTGGAGAGAAGTGATAGAGTAAAATATAACTTTAGGTATGGAGTGCGTTTCTTTTGTTATTTTATATTTTTTTTTTTTTTTTTTTTTGTTTTTTTGTGTATCACCTACTTCTAATTAACAACGTTATTTTTGTATGTTAAGTCCACAAGTCAGCGGAATAGAAGCTACTGAAGACCGAAGTATAAGATAGCATAGAAATCCGAAATGGAGAATAGATGAAGATGGAAACCAGGAAATCTGATAAGTAAGTTAGTATTATGAAAGAAAAAATGTAAAGATGAAAATGATAAGATGAATTTTTATTATTATTATTATTATTATTATTATTATTATTATTATTATTATTATTATTATTATTATTATTATTATTATTATTATTATTAGTATTATTATCATTAATATTATTATTATTATTATTATTATTATTATTATTATTATTATTATTATTATTCTTACACAATACAACAGCAGGCTATCAACTATAATAATGATGATAATAATACGAATAATACAAATGATAAGTAATCCTCTTTTCATTGTCTAATCATTTTAGAATGTTAAATCAAAACTGAGAAGCAATTGAACAACTATATCTTTTATAGATCCTTTTCTCTCCTCTTCTCTCAATTTCTAACTACTATCTACCTCTTTCCTCAGGATAGGGAGCATATCACTTTGTCTTATCAAATTTATTCTAAAATCCTTTCTCTTTCTCTTTCAGTTCTGTCGTTTGGATTTTCCTTAATCCAGTGCCTTTTATCTCCTCTTCTTTTTCCCGCACTTTTAAGTGAAACTCTCTTCCAATATTCAATTATTGATTACGGTTGTCAACTGTGAGTTTCTATGTTTCTATCTTCGTCTTTTACCTTGATTCGTAAATAAAATAGGATTCAAAACTATTAAAAAGTATTCACGGTTAGATAAGTTTTGAATAGTAAATATTTTAATTGTAAATACACTATATGTAAAATAATAAATTATTTATGTAAATATACTATGATGTATACGTGTTATAAATTGTAAAACTGTAAATGTGTATTTCATAATAAAAAATAAAAAGAAATACTTTATAAAAATTTTCATCTAAAGAATATTGAAAACTATTGTTTTTAACTGTATTCTTCTTGAAGAGACACAAATATTCATAAACACTTCCATATCCATTTTATTATTGATAGATAGTTCCATAGATAGATGAATTTCTTCCTACCCTCAATGTTCTTAATACACAATCGTAATGCTTTTTGGTCCAGAATCAATTCATCCTTTTCCCAGAATCAAATCATTTGTATACTTATATTCTGAAGACAGAAAAACTTCAATACAAAACCCTTGTACATAATGCTGTCAATCCTTGTTGTAAAACTCGCTGAATTGTTCGGTGCATCTTTTCATCAATCGCAGTTTTCTTGAATGCTGTTCGTTTCTCATCTTCTTGATTATTTCATCTACAAAACATTTTTATTTTCATCTTTTGTCATTCTTCGTTAATCCCTATCTTTCAGTCTTATTAATCTTTCAACTATCTCTTGTAGACTTGATAAGGAAAGCATTTGATAACAATAAATAAAAGATAAGATAGTTTACTTTGCCTGTTAAAGGAAGATATAGATAAAAAAAGGGTTGAATTTTGAGGAAACCTTTGGATTTGATTAAATTATAGCGAGGAAAGAAGTTATGAAGATTCTTTTTTATTAATCTTTAGCTAAAAAACCACACATTTTTTTTAATTCGGATGTTCTTTCAATCATTATTCTATGGTCTGATATATCATTACTTTTTATTGCACCTTATCAAATCATTGCAAAGCAAATAAAGTCTATCACTGAGCTCTTTGGCTGTCCTTAAAGAATATATTTTTTTAGTATGTATGGACCATATTGTTATTAACAAATATCTATAAAACAATATTGTTACGGATTGTCCTTTGTATATATTTTTTATTATCCTCATTTCTGTTCCTTTCCAAATTCTTAGCTTTTAATAGATTTTCTATTTACATAGTCAAAAGTTAGCTGAAGTATCTTTACTCTCTTTCTTGTCCCAGAGCAAAAGAATTAATGTTTTTTTTTTTTTTTTTTTTTTTTTTTTACCTGAAAAGTGCCTCGTTCCTTTATTCCTCCAGACCAATACTCCGGTTTATCACAAAAGATTGGAAAAGTAATCAGAAAGACCAGTACACGATAAAAATCATGATTCTTTTTTAAAGCTTTTGTAAATGGACAGATGTTTGCTAAGAATTAGTTACTCCCTAACTTTCAGTAACATGTTAATTAGCAAAGTAGCTTTCCTAAAAAAAATATAAGAAATTGGAAATTGTCATAGTAGATAATATTAAAGAGAAAACTATTGAAAATTGTCTCAAATATAGAATAAAAAAAGCCAATACTTTAATGAAAGTCCTGATACTTGGAACTTACAATGATTAAGTGACGCACGACAAGAGTGAATTTCATAGAATCTATGGGAATAAAAAGAAAAATAATAAAAAAAAGCAATTTTAATTGCTGAAGATTAGTCTTTCAATCAATAGCTACAAAGCACTTCATACAGTTCTCGGTTGCACAGACTATAAACAGAGGATCAATTTTTATTTACATGTGACATTGTTGTTGCATATTCTTTTCTGAAGTCTGACTATTGTGACGGGCCGAGAGAGAAGTTGTGAACTCAAAGGCAGGATGCAATCAACTGAGTTTTATTAAGGAACACTCTTCTTTATATACAAAACCTCAAGGCAACAGGACATGACCTGTTCAGAGACAGACAATGTTACAGAGCAAAACAGAGACATGATCATTCAGGTTCGTTTTAGTGCGAGGGAAGAGCGCAGATACAAGCATAATATATATGAAATAATTATGTACAATTGTGTGCCACACGGTTGGTACATGGCTCCCCCCCTAAAAATTACATACTGTACATGTTAAATAGGGCGCCCTGATCTAGAGAGGCGAACTGTAGGCGGGTCATCTAGCAGAAGATAAGCAGGTTTTAGACGATCAATGGAGACCCAGTCTTCTTTGCCCCGAATGTTTAGTAGGAATGCTTTCGGACTCCGTCGGATCACAAGGAAAGGGCCCGTGTAAGGGGGCATTAGTGGTGGCTTGCTAGTGTCGTTGCGCAGGAAGACGTGCATTGCCGAGTGCAAGTCCGTTGGTATGTGATGCTTCGCTGGGGGCTTGTAAGTCTGGCGGCACGGAGTAAATTTTCCCACGATGTGACGTATGCGCTGGAGATCGTCGGAGGAGGTTGTAGAAGGAAAAAATTTGGCAGGGACGACCAATGGGTCGCCATACACCATTTCAGCTGCCGAGACGTCGAGGGCGTCTTTAGGAGTGGTCCTTAGTCCCAGGAGGACCCAGGGAAGTTGAGTAAACCAGTTGCAATCCTTGCAGCAGGACATCAAAGCTGCTTTGAGGGTGCGATGAAAACGTTCAACCATTCCATTGGCAGCGAGGTTGTAGGCCGTTGTCTGATGTAGGGTGATGCCCAGGAGATTCGCTAATGACGTCCACAATTGAGAGGTGAAAGTGGTTCACCTGTCCGAAGTAATATGCTCAGGGATACCGAATCTTGAAATCCATCCAGAGAGTAGGGCAGATGTACATGAGGCAGACGTTACAGTTTCCATGGGAATGGCTCCAGGCCAACGAGTGGAGCGGTCGATGACGGTAAACAGGTAACGATGTCCTTGTGATGTGGGTAGGGGGCCTATAACTTCGACGTGAATGTGTGCGAAACGACGCTTAGGTTGAGGAAAGGTGGCCACTCCTGAATCCATGTATCGATGTACTTTGGAAGTTTGGCAAGAAGTACAGGCGCGGACCCAATCCTTAGCATCCTTAGAAATGCCGTGCCAAATGAACTTTGCCTTCAGCAGCTGTGCAGTAGAACGGCACGAGGGATGTGAAAGGCCGTGAATGAAATCAAACACCTGTCGGCGCATGGGAGCAGGTATCCAAAGTCGTGGTCTACCAGTACTGACATCACAGAGGAGGGTGGTGTTGGAGTCTTCGAGGGTAAAATCTTCCCAACGGAGGGACGTGCAGGATGTCCTACAAGCCTGATACTCTGGATCCTGTTGTTGGGCTTCAGCCAGGGCGTTGTAATCCAATCCCAGGAGAACGGCAGCCAAAGTGTTTCTTGACAGGGCATCGGCAACGGGATTCATTTTCCCAGGGATATTGGAGGGTGCAATTGTATTCAGCCACGGCGGAGAGATGTCGGCGTTGGCGGGCGGACCAGGCGTCAGACTGTCGAGTGAAGGCGTGCACCAGAGGCATGTGGTCTGTGCGAATGACGAAGGGCGTGCCTTCTAAGAAATGGCGAAAGTGACAGACAGCCAAGTGCACCACCAGCAATTCTCGATCGAAGGTAGAATAACCCGATTCTGCCTTGGACAGTTTTCTGCTGAAGAAGGCCAATGGGTGGGGCGAGCCTTTGACCACCTGCTCGAGTACTGCACCAATAGCGACGTCGCTGGCATCGGTGGAGAGAAGGAGAGGGGCGTGTGTGATAGGAAAAGTGAGAGCCGCAGCAGTTGATAGGGCCTTCTTTGCATTGCAGAAGGCTGCTTCTTGAAGGGGACCCCACTTCAGGTCCTTTGGCTTGCCCTTGAGGGAGGCGTAAAGTGGAGCAAGAGTGGCGGCAATGGCTGGCAGAAAACGGTGATAATAGTTGATCATGCCCAAGAATTCCTGCAGAGCTTTGACGGTCGAGGGCGCGGGGAAGTTCTGAACGGCTGCTACCTTCTCAGGGAGGGGATGGACTCCTTCAGGAGTGATACGGTGCCCTAAGAACGACACTTCGTTGGCACCAAAGGTACACTTGTCGTACCGGACTACAAGGCCGTTTTGTTGCAGGCGGTCGAGCACGATGCGTAGGTGACGGAGGTGTTCCTCTTTTGAGGAGGAGAACACAAGTATGTCGTCCACATAACATACACAGAAAGGGAGGTCCCCTAAGATGCCATCCATGAGACGTTGAAACGTTGCCCCAGCATTACGAAGGCCAAAACAGGAGTAATTGAAGGTGTATGTACCAAACGGAGTGGTGATGGCGGTCTTGGGGATGTCTTCTGGGTTCATAGGCACCTGATAATACCCCTTCAGGAGGTCGAGCGTAGAGAAAACCTTCCCTTTATGCAGTTAGGAGGTCACGTCGGCAATGTTTGGGAAGGGGTAGTGATCCGGTTCTGTTTGCATGTTCAGGCGCCTGTAATCTCCGCACGGACGGAAGGAGCCGTCTTTCTTCAGAACGATGTGTAAGGGTGACGACCATGGGCTGGAGGCCTTTTGGCAAAGGCCCATTTTCTCCATATCGGCGAACTTCTGTTTGGCGGCTGCCAATCGTTCCGGTGCCAGACGTCTGAATTTTGCGATGACTGGGGGTCCCGTCGTCTTGATATGGTGATAGATACCGTGCTTGGCAGGAACCGTGGGCGTTTGGCGAAGTTCTGGACGGAAAACTTCTGGGTACGACGTGAGGAGGTTTGCGTAGGCATCTGTGGGTGCGCTGATGTGGAGAGCGAGGTTAGAGGGGGCGGGTTGAAGAAGTGTCGACAAGTACGAGTCTACGTTGACCAATCGTCGGTGGGCGACATCGACCAGAAGGTGGAAATGAGAGAGGAAATCCGCACCGAGGATTAGCATTGTAACATCAGCAACGAGAAACTTCAAATTGAATTTTCCGTTTCCGAACGATAATGTGAGGTTCTCGTAGCCGTATGTGGGTATCACAGATCCGTTGGCAGCTACCAAGCGGACTTCGGCAGATGTAGACAGACTACGTCGTGCCTTGAAGAGTTTCCTAGGCAAAAGAGAACGACAAGCACCCGTGTCTACCAAAAATCGCACGCCCGTTCCTGCATCCTGTAAAAAGAAAAGATAAGAAACATGGGAGGCCACCGCCACAAGCGATGGCCTACTTACACGTATTTTGGCCACTGAAAATCCTTGGTACATTTCTTCGCGGTTGCCCCGAATCTGAAGTGGTAGTAGCAAAACTGCGGTGGATGGGAGGTAGTAAGTGGCTGTAGAAGTCGTTCGTTGGGGCGCGAGCGATTGGTGGGTGGTGGGCGGCTTTGTCGCCGCTTCGGCACGTCACGGGGTAGGCGTGTATGTCCTACGGCATTCATGTCAGCTTCGGTTGATGTTGAATAGGCATCCTCGTCGTCAGGGGTGGAGGCGTTGATGGAGGTCTTGAAGTGGCTGTTCATAAGGGCGTCGGCTTTGGTCATCAAGTCCTTTATGGGTAAACTATCGACATCGGGTATGGCAGCGCTTACAGGTTCGGGTAAACGGCGTATCCAAAGGGCACGAAGTAGGTTCACCTCACGAGGAGAGCCTTCTGCGGCAGGTTGAAGGCGAGCGATACTGAACATTTCCCTGAGGGCAAGCGAAGCCCTTTGGTCCCCCAACGGTTGTTGCGAGAGCTGAAAAAGCTTTGCTATACGGGCGGCTGGTGACGGCGAGTACTGCTGCAGAAGGTATGTTTTGAGGGCTTCATACGCTATTGGGGTGTCTCCTTTTTCACAAAGCCAGTCGGATATTTCTGGGAAGGTGTCCTCGGGTATCGCCGCGAGAACATAATCTGCTTTGTGGTTGAGCGAGTCACGCCCCTGATACGAAACTGGACTTCTGAGCGCTGAAACCAAGCAAACGCTTCTCTGGTGGCGAACGGTGAAAGTTTCAATGAGGCGGCGCCAACTGCTGTCGTAGAGCCTGTCTCCGTCATAGTACTAACGATGGAGGGGCGAGGGAGGTGGGGATGGAAGGCAGTGGGAGCGAGTCGACTTCCGGGGTCACCAATGTGACGGGCCGAGAGAGGAGTTGTGAACTCAAAGGCAGGATGCAATCAACTGAGTTTTATTAAGGAACACTCTTCTTTATATACAAAACCTCAAGGCAACAGGGCATGACCTGTTCGAGAGACAGACAATGTTACAGAACAAAACAGAGACATGATCATTGAGGTTCGTTTTAGTGCGAGGGAAGAGCGCAGATACAAGCATAATATATACAAAATAATTATGTACAATCGTGTGCCACACGGTTGGTACACTATATATCTGTCTAGGCGTTGTGGACATTATAGAATTCTTATTTTAGACTGCATAGGTGCCTTATTTACTATTCAATTTTCCCCGATAGTAGTAGTAGTAGTAGTAGTAGTAGTAGTAGTAGTAGTACTGAACATGAAGTTATTAGAAAAGTATATTCAATTCATAATGAGCAAGTGTAGATTAAATGTGCTGAGAGGATTATTATTATTATTATTATTATTATTATTATTATTATTATTATTATTATTATTATTATTATTATTATTTTCCTTATTGCTACAATCCTAGTTGGAAAGGCTGGATACTATAATCCTAAGGGCTCCTACAGGGAAAAATAGCTAAGTGAGGAAAGAAAAAGGAAATGAATAATCTACAAGAGAAGTAATGGACATATTAATTCAACTGCAATTACCTAGATTGAATTTGCTGCCCCGGGTTTCATTTTATTATATGCATCTTGTTTGTGTTTGACCTGTATTCTTCACGTATGCCTTGTTAGTTTCCTTTCCTTTTTTTTTCTTTTGTCTCCCATTTCCTACTTTTATAATATGAATACATAAGATCATCATACTCCCACCAAATAATCTGCTTTCTTTCATAACAATGATGTTACTCTTACATTCTAGTTGCGGTCTATTCATCTCTTTTAATCGTGTTATCACTTCAATCTCACTATATTCCTCCTTTTCATTATTTTTACAATTATTCATTTTCTCCTTATAATCTATCATCATCCTTTTTCATTTACACCACCTAAATATATCTTTTATCTGTATTTCGTACTCCTCTGTGACCGTTTATTTCTTACCCTCATTACTATATTGTATTACTATATATATCCTTTATTCATTTCTTCCTCATTCATCTTGTATCGTGTTCACTTTCTGGGCTTTGTAAAGCGAGACCAAACGGATTATCTCTCTCTCTCTCTCTCTCTCTCTCTCTCTCTCTCTCTCTCTCTCTCTCTCTCTCTCTCTCTCTCTCTCTCTCTCTCTCTCTCTCCACAAGTTGACTGCAATAAAATTTCTTACCAACAAAAATGGAATATAAAAATTGAATCAGAAATTATTTCTCCAACTTTCTTCCCTTCTCCCTACCCTTCGTCATTTCTCTATTGTTCTCTTTTCCTATACCTAATATTTTAAGGCATTCAATAACACCCCTCTTTCCATTGCTTTCATTCTATTGTTTTTACTTTCTTTTATGTTGTCTTTTGGTTCCATATTTATCAAATATTTCCATTCCAAATCTTTGGCATCTTTCATATTATCGCTTTAACAAGATAATTTTTCTAATACAGTTCCCAAGAGACGTTTTAATATATATATTTTCCGTGCGCCTATCTAGGTATTTTCTAAAAGAACTCAATATTTGTTTGAATTAAATCTGTTTTCAGCTAAGAAGAAAAATAACAAAGATGAGGAAAGAAAATATCGTAAAGAAGTATAAATGACCTATACGATTGTTACTTATTATCTTTGTGTGTTTGTATATATATATATATATATATATATATATATATATATATATATATATATATATATATATATATATATATATATATATATATATATATATATATATATGTATGTGTGTGTGTGTGTGTGTGTGTGTGTGTGTGTGTGTATATATACATATATTAATATATATATCTATATACATGTGTGTATACATATATATAATAATTATTATTTTCATTATTATTATTATTATTATTATTATTATTATTATTATTATTATTATTATTATTATTATTATTGATGGTAGCTCTAGTAGCGGCAACAGTATCATTATCTTTAGTATTATCGTATTTTGTTCGCAATACCAAATCGAATCTCCCTTTAAATTCTTTTCTACCGTCTCCTGCTTTCAGATATTCTGCTATACTAAGACGTAGAACAATCTCTAAGTGGTCCATTTCCTTTATTTCTCCATATTTCACTTACTAATTTTCCTCACAACCTCTGAAATGTTGAAAACTTTTTCAGTCGCTGGATTGTACGATTTGTTTCGCTCTATCTTACATTATCTAAAGTTCCCTCTCGTCCTCTTCTGTACCTCTTTCTCTTCTTTCATCTTATTCTCGTTCTTTTGTCCCTTTCTTCTAACCATAAAAATATTTCTTTCTCTTCCTTTTCATCACAGTGAAATCAAAATACTATCCTCATACCACAAAATTATTTTCTCCTTTTTTTTCTGCACAAAATCAATAGTCAATCAATTTGAGAATTTCCCGTACTCCATAACTAGAAATGTGCTGAACTATTTTTCTTCCGTGTTTATCTATTTATAAAGAAAAATTTGATTAACAGAAGACTTAAATCGGTCTCTCTGTCTACACACTTTTCTATATTCCTATCTATATATACATACAGTATACATATATGTATGTATATATAGATATACACATAATATACATAAATATATATATATATATATATATATATATATATATATATATATATATATATATATATATATATATATATATATATATATGTATATATATATATATATATATATATATATATATATATATATATATATATATATTCATATGTGTGTGGGAGGTATGTACAGATATATATATATATATATATATATATATATATATATATATATATATATATATATATATATAT
>NC_090731.1:128389542-128409542 GCF_036898095.1 Palaemon carinicauda
ATAGTTTATTTATTTCATTATTTCCTTTCGTCACTGGGCTATTTTCCCTGTTAGAGCCCTTGGGCTTATAGCATTTTGCTTTTCCATCTAGGGTTGTAACTTAACTAATAATAATAATAATAATAATAATAATAATAATAATAATAATAATAATAATAATAATAATAATA
Source organism: Palaemon carinicauda (assembly GCF_036898095.1). Taxonomy (NCBI): domain Eukaryota; kingdom Metazoa; phylum Arthropoda; class Malacostraca; order Decapoda; family Palaemonidae; genus Palaemon; species Palaemon carinicauda. The sequence continues at coordinate 128,389,713 of NC_090731.1, forward strand.
ATAATAATAATAATGTCAATAAAAAAAAAAATAATAATAATAATAATAATAATGTGAATTAAGAATATTTTTCTTGGATGAACTAGAAAGAAAAAGGGAAAATTAAGTAAACTTGTCCATCGTTCGTTATTACGGCATAAAACTGAAAAGAGACATGAAAATAAGTTGAAGAAAGCACGGTAAGAAATGAAGGTTAATACGACAGACTATTTTCAGTGTAATAAGGGAACAGAAAAATCATCAGGAGCAGTAACAAATTATCAAGATGTAAGTATTAAACATAAGATCAGAGGAAGGGATAAAATCCAATAAAATGTTATCTATATAAACACGACCCTTATCTTGACATTGATTTTAGTCGGCTCATTGGCAAGATTTTTAGATAATAAACTACATATATCATATTTTGACACTACAGGGTACTTAATTTGCTGTCTAAATATATATATAAAACACCGTAACATTGGTGAACGCAGAGAAAACTAAAGACGCACAACAGACAAAGAGTTCAACTGATAAATTTACCAGTTACTAAAAGCGCTGGGACCATGAACGAGGTTAACAATAAAAGAGAAAAGACCTGTGAGGCGAAAGGTAAGAAGGCAAATCTGGATCAAATCAGAGAAAAAACATAAGGTAAAGAGGTAACCTTATATATGGCAAATTTAAAATTAAACTTTGACCTCTAAGCAAGAATATTTTTTTTTGTGTTAAATGTATCTTAAAATAACAAGGAAGATTTTCGTTGAAAAACTTCACATCCTATCTCTCTTCAAATACACAAATTGAAGCATATAACGCAAATTCCTGATATAATTTTACTCTGATCCGTTCAATATCTTAAGGCAACGTTTTCCCTGAATAAGTTTCATGGTTCAAATCATTCATCCAATTCATGACAGATTTATTGCCATCTCTATCATGAACTTTGTGTTTTGCTATTTTCGTTCCTCAGTCTCCGAAAAGGACTTTTACTCAGTGTTTTCGATTATTTTGAGGGAAATGCTTGACTATCGTCAGAGGGACTTGTCCTAAAATGGATTGAATCGGCAGGAAATATAAGAAGATAGAGTTCGTTTCAGCCAATTAGCGTCACAAAATATACAGGCAACTTTTATATTATTTTTACATATACAGTAATTTGACCTAGGCTTATTGCACTTAGTCTGCAGTGGTCAAGCAATCTTCAAAGAATTGTGTTATACAGTGGACTTCCAAATACTATTATATTGTAATGATGATTTTATTATTGCCTTAAAGTTGGTCACAATAAAGAAGAATTCAAGCTAAACACAGGTAGAAGTCACAGTAGAGTTTGCTACATTAGTAATTCTAAGCAACGCTTAACCGGTTTAGCTGCTACCACATATGCTGGATGAGCATTGTCTTAGAATAGTAACAAACCTGTAAAGTATTATGCTCATCATTAGATTGACGTTATTTCGTGTTGTTGTAGCAATGTAGATACATTTTACTTTTTACGAATGGCATGACCACTTTCCAATTACTCTGTCATGATAATACCTCGTATTTCTGAAACACAAAAGTGGCATCGTTGCAAGAACATAGTACATTATCATATATCGAAATGGGAAGAAGGGTACTACAAAACAGAACTATGGAAAATTGTAACTTCATCGAATTCTAAGGATGGTGGATAACTATTATTATTATTATCATTATTATTATTATTATTATTATTATTATTATTATTATTATTATTATTATTATTATTATTATTATTAGTTAAGTTACAGCCCTAGTTGGGATACCAGGATACTATAAGTCCAAGGTCTCCAACAGGGAAAATAACCCAGTGAGGAAAGGAAATAAAGAAACAGATAGAATATTGTCCAAGTGTACACTCAAACAAGAGAGCACCAAACCAATATAGTGGAAGACCGTGTACAGAGTCTATGGCACCACCCAAATGTAGATGAAAATGGTTTGATTGTAGAATGTCCTTCTACTAGAATAGCTGCTTACTGTATCTAGAGTCTCTTCAACCGTTACCAAGTGGAAAGTAGCCACTGAATAATTACGGTGCAGTAGCTAACCTTTAGAGTGAATAAAATATTTTGGTTACCTTAGTATTGCCAGATGTATGCTGAAAGAGTTAAATGTGTAAAAAATAGGCCAAACTATTTTGTGCATGTATAGGCAAAGAAAAAAATAAGCCCTAACTTGAGAGGTATCCAATGTAGTACAAGCTGGCCAGTAGTATCTCAACGGGTGACTGGTATCTTGGCCAACATTCTACCCCATTATTAAGATTCAAGTGTAAAGTCATAATTTATCTGGTGTTAACCTAGAAAAAATCTCCAAAGGGTCCCGAATGTTGACTCTCATACCAGCAATGGCTTTTGTCATAAAATTGGAATCAATAATACCCATATTACCTCAAGAAGTCAAAATACTGAGCACTCTTCCCTCAATCAAACAGTCTCAGCTGAAAGCGAGGGAGCCAAATGTCTAATCAATAAAGTGGTTAATGGTACAATCTTCTTTTGTAGTGAAAGTTTTTAAACGTTCCAACTGAGACCCAAACTCTGTGCTTGTCCCCGTTTCTCTTAAATTCAGCAGCCCACTTTTCAACACTCTATATGGACAGAGGTTTTCACTTTGAGTATTAACCAAGATACTGTTCGTTCTGGCCTAGGCAGAAAACTTTAGGGATGAAATTAAATTCTTTGGTTATATACGTATCCTGTTTTCTGCTAGACGAGGTGAGGAGATGGAGCCTTTAAGGATACGAAACAGCAACAATAGACATACGATCGGGGGATTAGTAAGAGAGCCAGCACGTAACATTTTAACAGAATATTGATAGTATTAGAAGGGAAGAGATGATAGTTACAAAAAGTAGCAGGATTGGAAGGAAGGCACGCTACTTCTTTGAAGGGGAAAACATAAACAAAGGAAGGAAAAGGGAAAAGGAAGTGAAAGAAAGAAAACTAGAAAAAAATAAAACGAAGAAGAATAAAAATATATAAAATATACCTTTTCTCATCAAGCATAAAACAATTGGATATGTATAATATAACATATACCGTTTCAAACCTATTTAGATACGGGACGAAATTAAACAGGTTAAGTGATTCATGGACTAGAAACAAACAAAAAATTACTATACAAAAGGAAATACTCAAAAAGATGAAGAATAAAAGAACTGTAAAATTATATGTTTTATAGTCTTGGTGAAAAACCAATGTAATGACCGAATCAAGATTAATTACAAGCAATAAGAATTATATGTACATATATATATATATATATATATATATATATATATATATATATATATATATATATATATATATATATATATATACCAGATCATCTTAAAAAATACAAATGTATAAATAGCTGTAATCCTTGTAAAAAATCAATATTTTATAAACAAATTTGAAGGGAACTTTGATAAAAATAAAAAATTTATTTAAAATAAAAACGTACTTTACACTAAACTCTTGTATCAGCAAAAGCAATGGCTTACATCATTTCATCAAGACTAAAAAGATTTCTTTGTTACCTTTGTAGGAGCCTCCTGCTATTTTTTAAACTCTTCACCTATTTTCAAAAGTCCTTATTCACCGTGTATATAATATAAGTCTATGTTTCGTCAATTAGTTTATGGTGAGAGGCTTTTCTGGTGTTAGTACATGCGCGCAAACTTGTACCTCAAGAAATGATGGTATGGTAAAAAAATAATAGAACAGAAAATAGCTCCAGTAATTAATGCTTATGTTTATATTAACTATTTTTAAATAGGGAGTGTTGAGATCGGGCAATAAAAACAAGCAATTATGTGTTACGGAAAAAAAAATACGATGACAAAAAGAAAGAAAGTGACATCGTTTTGAAACCCGAGTAAATTATAATATATCAAAAGGTTGGAAAAGATACTAAAAGACAGAGAAATGTAGAATTAATAGAAGTATCTGATATAAAAGGGTAAATTATCTAACAAGTCAGTCAAGAGGTGCGGAGTAAATAACATGGATCGCTTAAAATAATAAAAAGAATCTTTTACAGTGAGAAACATTGCCAGAAAGAGAGGATGATGTTACCAATTATATAGAAAACAGGATTTCAAAATGAAACAGAAAAAGGGAGAAAATCAAGGGATTTCAATGATCATAAGAACATTGGATGTTGGGATATATCATAATTGAAAAAATTGCATAAATAAAAGAGATAATATCGAACATTATGTAAGTGAATAACATCAAATGTCAGTTAAATAAATAATGTAGATATTTATAGGTATATATTGGTATATAGAGTTGTTGTTGATGGGCACCATAGTGAGTATAGGAGTGTGATATCCGGTGTTCCACAGGGTAGTGTTCTTGGCCAATTACTTTTCATACTATATACACATGCAGATGATGTTACTCTCTTTGCATCAATTCCCTCCCCTGAATGTAGATCTGGGGTTGGTGAATCCCTTATTAAAGATTTTGCTAAATTTATAGCATGGTACAAATTATGGGGTATGAAGTTGAATCCTAATAAAACTCAATGTATGATTGTAAGTAGGTCAAGGACGGTGGCTCCTCAACATCCAGATCTCAGTAATGATAATGTTTCTTTGAATTTGTATGACTCTTTTAAAATTTTAGGTGTGATTCTCAACAGCAAATTTACTTTTGAGAAACACATTAGGTCTGTGTCTTCTTCAATTGCACAAAAAAATTGGCTCTTTGAGAAAGTCTTACAAGATTTTCGGTGATCAATCTATTCTGAAGAAGTGTTTTAATTCTTTCATTCTACCTTGATTTGAGTTTTTTTCTCCTGTCTGGTGTTCAGCTGCTGATTCTCATCTTAATTTGTTGGACAGAAACTTACGGTCTATTAAATTTCTTATTCCTGATCTAGATATTAATCTTTGGCACCGTCGTTCAATTAGTTCATTATGCATGTTGCATAAGATTTTTCATAACTCTGACCATCCTTTACATTCAGATCTCCCTGGACAATTCTATCCTGTTCGTAATACTAGGCAGGCAGTTAACCCTTTTTCCCCCAGGCTATTTGAAAATTTCCAACCCTTAACCCCCCGGGGTTATTTTTTTTTCAAGCACATTTTGCAGTATATTCTTTTTTTAAATTGCTCTAACAGCCTTAATATTTGACATAGAGAGGTCAGGTTGGTCTCATTCTCTTGGAAAATGCCTGAAGTTTCTCAAAAAATTATCAAAAATATAGAAAAAAAATGTGAATAGCAGTTTTTTGCAAGGACGTACCGGTACGTCCATGGGGGTAAAGGGATGAGTTTTGTGAAACGTACCAGTACGTCCTTTGTGGGTAAAAGAGTTAATTCTAATAGCCAGGCCTTCTCTATCATGAGGCTCAATATTACACAGTACTCTAGAAGTTTTATTCCAGCTGTTACCAAATTGTGGAACAATCTTCCTAATCGGGTAGTTGAATCAGTAGAACTTCAAAAGTTCAAAGTTGGAGCAAATGTTTTTATGTTGACCAGGCTGACATGAGTCTTTTTATAGTTTATATACGATATATGTTTTTGACGTTGTTTATAGTTTATATAGGACATATCTGTTTTGACGCTGTTAGTGTTTTTAGAATGATATATTGTTAATTTATTCTCATCATTTATTTATTTCCTTTCCTCACTGGGCTATTTTTCCCTGTTGGAGCCCTTGAGCTTATAACATCTTGCATTTCCAACTAGGATTGTAGCTTGTCTAGTAATAATAAAAATAATAATAATGATAATAATATAAATGAAAAGTTGGTGCATCTTGACAGCAAAAAATCTTTCATGATTTTTAAGGTAAATCATAAAAAAAGTCAATAATAACGAAAGAAAGTAGAAAAATATCTGCGTGTAAAGTCAAATTCGAGACAAATGTAATGCGAAGATGTTTATCGTAATTCATCGAACAGGTTGATTTTTCCACGATTTTTACAGAAGATATGAATAGCAATCACATTACGTGATGCTAAAGAATATTTGGATATAGATGATAATGAAGTGTCTTTTACTTTTCCCTATTCATAAATTTTGTTAGCAAAAATACTTTGATTCCATTCTACTTTCAGATTGCCAGAATAGCTTAAATGGAAAAGGAAAAATAATTGTTTGTTTTATGCCGTTGATATAATCATTTCATTTCCTCGAGCTGACATTTTTATCAAAACTTACGCTTCAATAAATTTACACTGCTAATCTTAGCCCGAACTTTGTTAAGAGCTTCACACTACGATATACTTTTTTTCTTGCTCTTCCTCTTCACTTAGGGTTAGCTGTTCCAAAGGAAAAAGGCTTTGCTTCATTTTCCGATGATTACTTTGCGAATCTTTTTCTGTCTGCTGCCATATGAATGCAAAATTGTGTACAAGAATAAAATCTGAATTGGTTTGAAAAAAAAATAGATTGGAATTAGCAATCAATTCCTTTCTCTTTTTAAATTCATGGGTTTGCCCATAAAATAGATATATAATTTTTCATAGAGTCAGGAAGTATCGTTAGAATATAATTGAGCTAGTTTTGAAAATAAATGATTTGAATATGTACACCGATATATATATATATATATATATATATATATATATATATATATATATATATATATATATATATATATATATATATATATATATATATACATACATACATATATATATATATATATATATATATATATATATATATATATATATATATATATATATATATATATTATACATATATATATATATATATATATATATATATATATATATATATATATATATATATATATATATATATATATATTCCTGATATGTGATAAAAAAACTGGTGAATATCTCTTGCGCAGAAAAAAAATCTTACCTTGCTCTATAAAGTATTTGGTCAAATTGATATAATGAAAAAAAAATAGTAAAATGTAATAAAATGCTGATGAAAACTATTCATATGTACTGTACTGTATTTCACCAATGAAAATTTCCAGTCAAAATAACTAATAAATAATAAAAATATTATTATTTATTTCTTCTTATGAATATCAAAAGTCCAATTTAAAAGAAAAGGTTAAAAGAGAAATGGGAAAGTAAACATAATAGAGTAAAGTTTTAATTGTTATTTCGCATGATTTCATTTAAACCTCTGGAATGTGCCTTTTTAGGTTTAATTATTTTGCAATAGCTGCTTACTGATCTGAGTTCTTTTCTTTTCATTCAAAATTCAAATTATGTCTGTATTTTATTTTCTTATAACGATTTTTCATCATTTCCCTTATCGGCATTTAAACGTAAAGGATCTTCAATGATAATTTTCATGATGGATATTCTCTGAATAATAAAAAGTCTTCAAGAGTGAGAATATTTATGTTGAAAATTTTAAATGTACTGAGTCTGGAGTTCTTTCAGCGCTTCATTTATAATATGGAAAACAAAACAATAAAACCTTTGGTTTTATTATGAGTAATATGTACGTAGCTCTTGATATAAAGTTACGCAACTTTTATCAATTAATAACCTCATACTTATATTAGTATCTTAGAGACAGACAGGCAGACAGACCGAAATCATCTTCAAATACTTCATGTCAGTTCTATTACTCCTACTTATCATTGCTTCTTTTCCTGATATCTTTCTTTCGTTGATTTGGAAAAGTGGTTTTGAAGGTTTAAATGCCACTCATGAATGGCAGAGGCAAGGGATATTGATATTGCCCTATCAAGCAAGACTATACCCTAGAGACTGACCATATATACATATGATCAGCGCCCAAGCCCCTCTCCACCCAAGCTAGGACCAAGGAGGGCCAGAGAATCGCTGCTGATGACTCAGCAGATAGACTTATAGACTCCCCTAAACCCCCCCCCCCCCCCCATTCCTCAGCTCACAAGGATAGTGAGGTTGCAACGACCAAAGGAACTAACGAGTCTGAGCAGGACTTGAACCCCAGTTTAGCGTCAATACATTACTTTACTCTTAAAATCTTTCACTCCAATTATTACATCTCTCTCTCTCTCTCTCTCTCTCTCTCTCTCTCTCTCTCTCTCTCTCTCTCTCTCTCTCTGTATAAAGTGCCCATCATACCTACCAAAGTAGTTTTAGTCTCGAGGTTACATTGATAACTACAGCAAAGAATTTTATATAAAGTAAATCTTTTCAGAATAAAACTATGACTGATCCAAATAACAACACATTTGCAGAAAAAAAATGGCAAAATGAATTTTGATGGGGAACAGATAATTTTAATGAAAGTGACTAAGAGCTTTTGTATGTATACAGGTAACAACTACATTTCAAATGGAAGAGGTGAATTATGAGTCACAAAAACATTACATCATAATCAAAAGAAATTAAAATATAGTCTAAAAACTAGATAATGAAGAAAACATTCATAAATAATAAAGAACAACCAAAATTTTAACAAAAATATTTTGGAATCTCTTCACATTATTATTATTATTATTATTATTATTATTATTATTATTATTATTATTATTATTATTATTATTATTATTATTATTATTATTATTATTATTATTATTATTTAGTGAAGGCTCTTCGTCCAAATCAAACGAAGGCAGATTCTTTTAATTTTTAATGCTCAAGAAAAAAAAATACAAGTAATAACAGATAAATAAATGGGTATTGCATACTATAGGAGAAAGACAGAATAGCGAAAAACATAGTATAACCAATCCTGAAAACTGTTGGGAGGCAAATGAGCTAAAAACAGTTCCAATGTTTCACATTAAATGATGTGGCATAGCAATCAAAACTTTTCTCATTTGATGGACTTGCTTTATATGAATGCTTTTCAAATATCATCAGTAAAATCTATGAACATATGTATATATATGCATATACATATACTCTCTCTCTCTCTCTCTCTCTCTCTCTCTCTCTCTCTCTCTCTCTCTCTCTCTCTCTCTCTCTCATTGTTGGTTAAATGAATTGTACCGTAAATCTTACTGAGGAAAAAAAGTTAAATGAAGGAAATGAAGTGATTAGAACGAAGAAAAACACCGAACTTTTTATATCATGGGGGGTTGCATAATACAAGCTTGGCTGTTAGATTGTAAATCGACAGTAATAAGAAAATCCGGCAAAAAAAAAAAAAATGGAGAAAGGAGTCATAAAAGTTTCAGCGAAAATAGAAATGATAAAGCGAAAAGATTAACTTCTATTCTTACATTGTTCCCGTGACGTCAAAATTGTACTTGATGGACATGAAGTTTTGCCAATACTTTTAATTACCTTCGATTCCAACTTTCTTTTGCAATTAATGAAAAGTTATCATCTAAGACTCAAGACCTCAAGGTGGATGATTGCTTTAATACCACCCTTTCAGAGTTCATGTTTTACCATGGTTGCTATCTATTTATTCTTAGTTAACATCCAATTGAGATATTCGAATTTTTGGGAAGATACCATAGGTAAAAATTTATTCTATTTCTAATATTAAAATTAATATCAAGACAATCGGGGGAGGAAGGTCAAAATTTCTTCAGATCCATACAATCGGTTTTTAAACAGCTTCCGCTACTGTCGTTAGTGATATAACGACTCTCTAATTACTTTGTAGAATGGCAGTTTGCCAACGGACACAGTGACACTCTCTATTATCAGAGAAATCTGATTCCCATTGAATTTAAGAGCCTGAACAGTCTTCTATACAGACGTTTTGATGCGAATTCGGTTATAGCAGCATAGTTTCAAAAATGGAACACTGCTGTAGGTTTTCATATAGTGTAAGTTTTTCTGTTTTTAGATATGTCCTACTGTTCGTTGTTGTTGTTGATGTTGTTGTTGTTGTTGTTATTTTTGCTATTATATTTCTGCTTTCGCCCAAACTTATATAATTCTGATAAGAATACTACTAAAATCAGTATATTAAGGAAGTCTTTAAATATTTTTGGTGCTCAGTATATCCCGAAGAAGTGTTTTGATTCCCTCATCCAATCAAGTTTTAAGTATTGTTTTCACGTCTGTCTTCCGCTGCTATGTCTGATTTTTCTAAAAAGGAAAATAAAAGGAAAAAAAGAAAAAAAACTGAAATTTTCTTCTTAATCTGGTTGAATCAGTGGTATTTTAAAAGTTCAAACTTGTTGCAAATGCTTTTCTGTTGAATAAATTGACATAATTCTCGCGTCACAATTTATACATGAATAATATGTTTCATCCTTGTTACTGATCTTAATATATTTTATGATTTTTTTTTTTTCATTTCCCTTATGTATAGTTTTGCTCGCTATTTTTCTATTTCCTTCCCGCTCAGGACTACTTTCTATTTAAAAGCCTTTAATGCATCCTACGTTACCAATATGACTGTAACTTCGCTAATAATAATAATAATAATAATAATAATAATAATAATAATAATAATAATAATAATAATAATAATAATAATAATAATAGTATGCTTCGTTCTGAGTATTATCTGTTTTAGGGTGATCATAACCATTCCTGCCTTTCTAATTGCCAAATTAACCTGTTTCGCATTTTATTATCGTCCATGATCTCAATTATGAAACACGTTAATTCAAGAATAATTTGTATATGAGACATAGCCGCACTAGTAAGTGTTTTCCATACCATAGATCCTAATTGTAAGAGGAATTTATTTGCCTTACAGATTGTTTGATGAAGTTCCAATATTCCTTGTTCAATTTTGCTGAGCAATTCTTGTTTAGTTAATCTCCAATTTTTTTTTTTTTTTTTTTTTTTAAGATATGGCATTCATAAAATTCTACTTCAAAAATTTTCTCTCTATTGTTTTCCTTAACATTCCCTCTGTGCTGAGTATTAATTATTACAGACATCTTTTCCATCCCTTTTCCTGCTGGTTCAGCCAAGAGAGCGTTAAGGTAATATTAATAAGGAAATGGAGCAATGTGCTGAATAAGTAAATTCATTCCAGCACCGCTACTAAGTATTTGGGAGGCCTTGCGTTTTATTTTTATTTTCACTCTCCTCTCGCATTACTAATGATATTGACTACCCCTGACTGTTTCAACGATTAGTTATGGTAAAGATATCTCTGCTGTACTTTAGAAAGTGGACTGGATGCTAAAAAGGGTGTCATTGTAAAAAATAATATATATATATATATATATATATATATATATATATATATATATATATATATATATATATATATATATATATATATATATATACATATACATATATATATATATATATATATATATATATATATATATATATAATATATATATATATATATATATATATATATATATATATATATGTATATGTATATGTATATATATATATGCATGTATACGTGAAGCAAATAAAAGGTATTAGTGCATGGTAAATGGTAGAAGGAAACATATAATGGGACATAAAAAAGAGAGAATAAGATAAGATGGATGCGAAAACTATCGTTGGAATTAAATGTTCATTGTGATAGAGGATTCGAAATGAACTGAAAAATATAAATCTTAATGGAAAACTTAAATGATAAAAGAAAAGGAAGATGTGTATTAATAGGAAAATTATATTGTATAAGCAGATATAAAAGTTTTATATATACGAGGAGAGTATTGAAACAAGGGCATTTGATAAACAGAAAAATTCTCCTACAGAGATGAAAAAAAAAACATATTATGATACTAATGAAGTATGACTAGGATATTAGGAAAAGGAAGAAGCCAGGGGAGAGTGATATAATTTGATGGGAGCTCCGAAATGAGAAAGGATAATCTGCAGAATTGCAGAAGTTAGACGAAAAGACAAGTAAGATGTAGCAAAAGTAGGATTTGCATTGATGCAAATGGAAATATCATAAATAAGGAAGGGAAGAAAAGAGAAGATGGAGAGACTATTTTTTTACAACTAATTTAATACGGAAAATTAGTGTGAAGAAATTAAACATGTTCCTCCAATAGAAGGACCAATAGCAAACATTAGAGAAATTGAAGTTGAGAAGGTTATAAAGAAATGAAGAGTAAAAAAAGCTGCAGGAAAATCAAATATAATAATATAAATTATTAAACAATTTGAAAATCTAGGCAAAGAGTGGGTGCAGTCACTTTTAGAAAAGATCCGAGACGTAGAAGAAATACCAAGGGAGTGCACTTAAACGTGGTTCGATACTTAAATTGTATAAACAAAAGCGAAACCTGCCATACTGTGGGAACTACAAAAGATTAAAGTTTTTGAAACCTGTATTCAAGATACTAGAAAGAATAGTAGAAGGAAGGTGGAAAAACTTTATAGAAATACACGAGCAACGGTTTGGGTTTATGAAAGAAAGGAGATCTACGGATGCTATTTCTATAGTAAGACAAGTCAAAAAGAAGTATTCAGAAGGAAACAGGAAAGTTTACATGTGTTTTTTATATCTTGAAAAAGTATGTGACGGGGTACTAAGACACATAGTCTAATGGCGTCTGAGAAAGACGGGAGTACCAGAGATGTTGGTAAGGTTTGCGAGTATGACGTATGAGGAAGCAAGAGTCAGTGTCAAGACAAAATATGGGGAGACCGAAGCATCACTTTTAGAGAATAGCCTCCATCAGGGACCAGTTGTGAGTCCATTCTAGTTCCTGGTCAGGATAGGCATTTTGTCCTCTGGATTAAGGAACAACGAAGAATTATGCGTACTGATGTTTTTGGATGATTTAGTTCCCATAGCAAACAGAAAAAGACTCATATCATGGAAAAGATCCCTAGAAAGGAAACGATTGAAGAAGAACATTCGAAAGACAGAGCTAATGGTTAGTAGTAGAGAAAGTATAATAAGTAAAGATTCAAGTTGAACATGGAACAGTGCTAAAACAGAAAAATTATTTTAACTACTTGGAATCGATAATAACAGAATGTACTGAAAAGTAATGAGACAAAATGCAAGAAACATTGCGAAAGCAGAGAGAAATACCTGGTGTTGTTTTCGACAAGAAAATGCCATTAAGGCTCCAAATCAAGTTTTATAAGACAGTTATTAGGCTTGTACTTTTATATGGGCCGGAAATATAGCCAATTCAGATGAAAGGAGAGAGAATATAGGAAATAGCCTAGATGACGATTGTAAGAGGGATTACTGAAATAACACTACTGGAAAATAGGGAGATTCGATATATGAGAAGAATGTATAGTATATGCAAGGCAAATCAGAAGGCTAGGGAAGATGATCTGAGATACTATACCCATGCAATATGAAGAGAAAAGGTGGTACCAATCAAGAGCCTTAAGAACGGTACTATAATGGGAAAGTGAGTAGTGCTCAAGCGGAATAAAGAGATGAATATGGTGTGGAGGGACATGGATGAAGTGGGACTGGGGGAAGGTGTAAGGAATAATAACAGAGGGGGGAAAAGTAAACTCTAACGGCCAACCCTGAAATGCAGTGTGATTAATAAGGTCTGAAGAAGAATGCCTTACGTTTCCAAGTAGTGTTGTAGCTTGGCTAGTAATAATATCAATCGTTATTACTATATTTCACTTACCTATTTTCTGGAAATCGAATGCTTCATCTCTCACTGTCTCGTCCACTTTATACCAATAATGCTCTCCTTCCCATCAACTTTTGATTTGCCTAGCTAGTTTACCTCAGAAAAGAAGATTTCGCTATATATCATCCATCAAATCATATCATTCCGCTCATCCTCGTTTATTTTTAACGGAACGTACTGCTTAATTTCTCCAACCAACAACGCTAATCTTACTACGAACTCTGTTGTGTAGCTTTCACTGCAATATTCTTCATTTACAGCTTCGATTATTACATTACAAGAACATTACAGTCGGCAAGCACGTGTACAGTATATGTACTTGTGCAACTGGAAAGGATATTCCAGGTTTCGAAAGGAGCCCCAAAAGTTACGCTCCTCATCCCCCTACCCCTACCACCTTATTTTAAGGTAAATGAATTAGAAATGGAATGAAAAAAAGGGGCTTACAAAAAAAAAAAAAAATATTGGAAAGAAATAATAGCACTTGTGTTGTAAAGATGAATAATCACTAGAGTGTCTGTTGCAAAGAGAATAATCTTAAAAAAAACAATGTGGAGCGAAGTGATGGAGTAAAATATAACTTTAGGGAAGGAGTGCATTTCTTTTGTTATCTTATAAATACTTTTTTTTTCGTGTACTACCTGATTATGATTAACAACGTTATTTTTGTATGTTAAGTCTACAAGTCGGCGGAATAGAAGCTACTGAAGACCGAGGGATTAAATAACATAGAAATCCGAAATGGAGAATAGATGAAGATGGAAACCAGATAATTTGATAAATAAGTTAGTATTAACATAGGAAGGATGTAAAGATTGAGTTATTATTATTATTATTATTATTATTATTATTATTATTATTATTATTATTATTATTATTATTATTATTACACTATATAACAACACACTACCAACAATAATAATGATGATAATAATAATATTAATACAAATGATAAGTAATCCTCTTTTCATTGTCAAATCGTTTTAGAATGTTAAATCAAAACTGAGAAGCAATTGAACAACTATATCTTTTATAGATCCTTTTCTCTCCTCTTCTCTCAATTTCTAACTACTATCTACCTCTTTCCTCGGGATAGAGAGCATATCACTTTGTCTTATCCCATCTTTTCTAAAATCCTTACTCTTTCTCTTTCAATTCTGTCATTTGGATTTTCCTTAATCCAGTGCCTTTTATCTCCTCTTCTTTTTCCCGCACTTTTAAGTGAAACTCTCTTCCAATATTCAATTATTGATTACTATTGTCAACTGTGAGTTTCCATGTTTCTATCTTCGTCTTTTACCTTGAATCGTAGCTTTCCTTTCTTTGCAATTACTTAAATATATTAAAAGCAAAATGATAAATGCGTTTAATGTAAATAAAATAGGATTTAAAACTTATATTAAAAAGTATTCACGGTTAGATAAGTTTTGAATAGTAAAAATTTCAGTTGGAAGTACACTATACGTAGAATAACAAATTATTTATGTAAATATACTATGAGGTATACATGTTATTAATTGTAAAATTGTAAATATGTATTTCATAATAAAAGATAAAAAGAAATACTTTGCAGAAATTTTCATCGAATGAATATTGAAAACTATTGTTTTTAACTGTATTCTTCTTGAAGAGAAACAAATATTCATAAACACTTCCATATCCATTTTTTATTGATAGATAGTTCGATAGATAGATGAATTTCTTCCTACCCTCAATGTTCTCAAGACACAATCGTAATGCTGTTTGGTCCAGAATCTATCCATCCTTTCACCAGAATCAAATCGTTTTTATACTTATATTTTGAAGACAGAAAAACTTCAATACAATACAATTCTTGTTGTAAAACTCGTCGAATTGTTCGGTGCATCTTTTCATCAATCTCAATTTTCTTGAACGCTGTTCGTTTCTCATCTTCTTGATTATTTCCTCTACCAAACATTTTTATTTTCATCTTTTGTCATTCTTCCTTAATCCCTAGCTTTCAGTCTTAATCATCTTTCAGCTATCTCTTGTAGACTTGTAGACTCGATAAGGAAAGCATTTGATAACAATAAATAAAAGATAAGAAAATTTATTTTTCCTGTTAAAGGAGGATGTAGATAAGAAAGAGTTGAATTTTGAGGAAACATTTGGATTTGATTAAATTCTATACCGAGTAAAAAAGTTATGAAGATTCTTTTTTATTTATCTTTAGCTAAAAAACCACACAATTATTTTAATTTGGATGTTCTTTCAATCATTATTCTATGGTCTGATATATCATTACTTTTTATTGCACCTTATGAAATCATTGTAAAGCAAATAAAGTCTATCACTGAGCTCTTGGGCTGTCCTTAAAGAATATATTTTTAGTTTGTATGGTCCATATTGTTATTAAGAAATATATATAAAACAATATTGCTACGGATTGTCCTTTGTATTTATCTTTTATTATCCTCATTTGTCTTCTTTTTCAAATTCTTGGCTTTTAAAAGATTTTCTATTTACATAGTCAAAAGTTAGCTGAATTTTCCTTACTTTCTTTCTTGTCTCTTTCCTTACTCTTTCTCTTTCAATTCTGTCATTTGGATTTTCCTTAATCCAGTGCCTTTTATCTCCTCTTCTTTTTCCCGCACTTTTAAGTGAAACTCTCTTCCAATATTCAATTATTGATTACTATTGTCAACTGTGAGTTTCCATGTTTCTATCTTCGTCTTTTACCTTGAATCGTAGCTTTCCTTTCTTTGCAATTACTTAAATATATTAAAAGCAAAATGATAAATGCGTTTAATGTAAATAAAATAGGATTTAAAACTTATAATAAAAAGTATTCACGGTTAGATAAGTTTTAAATAGTAAAAATTTCAGTTGGAAGTACACTATACGTAGAATAACAAATTATTTATGTAAATATACTATGAGGTATACATGTTATTAATTGTAAAATTGTAAATATGTATTTCATAATAAAAGATAAAAAGAAATACTTTGCAGAAATTTTCATCGAATGAATATTGAAAACTATTGTTTTTAACTGTATTCTTCTTGAAGAGAAACAAATATTCATAAACACTTCCATATCCATTTTTTATTGATAGATAGTTCGATAGATAGATGAATTTCTTCCTACCCTCAATGTTCTCAAGACACAATCGTAATGCTGTTTGGTCCAGAATCTATCCATCCTTTCACCAGAATCAAATCGTTTTTATACTTATATTTTGAAGACAGAAAAACTTCAATACAATACAATTCTTGTTGTAAAACTCGTCGAATTGTTCGGTGCATCTTTTCATCAATCTCAATTTTCTTGAACGCTGTTCGTTTCTCATCTTCTTGATTATTTCCTCTACCAAACATTTTTATTTTCATCTTTTGTCATTCTTCCTTAATCCCTAGCTTTCAGTCTTAATCATCTTTCAGCTATCTCTTGTAGACTTGTAGACTCGATAAGGAAAGCATTTGATAACAATAAATAAAAGATAAGAAAATTTATTTTTCCTGTTAAAGGAGGATGTAGATAAGAAAGAGTTGAATTTTGAGGAAACATTTGGATTTGATTAAATTCTATACCGAGTAAAAAAGTTATGAAGATTCTTTTTTATTTATCTTTAGCTAAAAAACCACACAATTATTTTAATTTGGATGTTCTTTCAATCATTATTCTATGGTCTGATATATCATTACTTTTTATTGCACCTTATGAAATCATTGTAAAGCAAATAAAGTCTATCACTGAGCTCTTGGGCTGTCCTTAAAGAATATATTTTTAGTTTGTATGGTCCATATTGTTATTAAGAAATATATATAAAACAATATTGCTACGGATTGTCCTTTGTATTTATCTTTTATTATCCTCATTTGTCTTCTTTTTCAAATTCTTGGCTTTTAAAAGATTTTCTATTTACATAGTCAAAAGTTAGCTGAATTTTCCTTACTTTCTTTCTTGTCTCAGAGCAAAAGAATTAATGGTGTTTTTTTTTTTTTTTTTTTTTTTTTTTTTTTTACCTGAAAAGCACCTCGTTCCTTTTTTCCTCCAGACCAATACTCCGGTTCATAACAAAAGATTAGAAAAGTAATCAGAAAGACCAGAACAAGATAAAAATCATGATTCTTTTTTAAAGCTCTTTTAAGTGGACAGATGTATGCTAAGAATTAGTTGCTCCCTAACTTTCAGTAACATGTTAATTAGCAAAGTAGCTTTCCTAAAAAAGTATATAAAAACTAGAAATTGTCGTAGTAGATAATACTAAAAAGAAAACTATTGAAAATAGTTTCAAATACAGAGTCAAAAAAGCCAATACTTCAATGAAAGTCCTGATACTTGGAACTTACAATGATTAAGTGACGCACGACAAGAGTGAATTTCATAGAATCTCTGGGAATGAAAAGAAAAATAATAAAAAAAAAGCAATTTTAATTGCTGAAGGTTAGTCTTTTAATCAATAGCTACAAGGCACTTAATACAGTTCTCGGTTGCAGAGACTATAAACAGAGGATCAATTTTTATTTACAGGGGACATTGTTGTTGCCTTTCCTTTTCTGATGTCTGACTATATGTCTGTCTGAACGTTATGAACATTATAGAATTCTTAATTTAGACTGCATAGGTGCCTTATTAACTATTCAGTGTACCCCGATAGTAGTAGTAGTAGTAGTAGTAGTAGTAGTAGTAGTAGTAGTAGTACTGAACATGATGTTATTAGATAAGTATATTCAATTCATAATGAGCAAGTGTAGATTAAATGTCCTGAGATTATTATTATTATTATTATTATTATTATTATTATTATCATTATTGCTACAATCCTAGTTGGAAAGGCAGGATACTATAATCCCAAGGGCTCCAACAGGGAAAAATAGCCAAGTGAGGAGAGAAAAAAGGAAATGAATAATCTACAAGAGAAGTAATGGACATATTAATTCAACTGCAATTACCTAGATTTAATTTGCTGCCTCCGGTTTAATTTTTTTATATACATCGTGTTTTTGTTTGACCTGGATTCTTCACTTAAGACTTGTTAGTTTCCTTTCCTTTTTTTTTTTTTTTTTGTTTTCTTTTGTCTCCAATTTTCTACTTTCATAATATGAATATATAAGATCATAATACTCCCACCAGGTAATCTACTTCCCTTCATAACAATCCTATTACTCTTATATCCTAGTTGCAGTCTATTCATCTCTTTTAATCGTGTTATCACTTCCACCTCACTATATTCCTCCTTTTCATTCTTTTTACAATTATTAATTTTCTCCTTATAATCTATAATCTTCCTTTGTCATTTACACCACCTAAATATCCCCTTTATCTGTATTTCGTACTCCTCTGTGACCCTTTATATCTTACCCTCATTACTATACTGTATTACTATATATATCCTTCATTCATTTCTTCCTCATTCATCTTGTATCGTGTTCACTTTCCAAACTTTGTAAAGCAAAACCAAACGGATTATCTCTCTCTCTCTCTCTCTCTCTCTCTCTCTCTCTCTCTCTCTCTCTCTCTCTCTCTCTCTCTCTCTCTCTCTCTCTCTCTCTCCACAATTTGACTGCAAGGAAATTATAGGAAAGAACAGAACAAGAATAAAAATTCAATATTTGTATTTTTTAAAATCTCTTACCAAAAAAAATTGGAATATAGAAATAGAATCAGGAATAATTTTTCCAACTTTCTTCCCTTCTCCCTACCCTTCGTCATTCCTCTATTGTTCTCCTTTACTATTCCTAATTTTTTAAGGCATTCAATAACACCCCTCTTCCTATTACTCTCATTCTATTGTTTTTACTTTCTTTTGTGTTAACTTTTGGTCCTATGTTTATCGAATATTTCCATTCCAAATCTTTGGCATCTTTCATATTATCGCTTTAACGAGAAGATTTTTCTAATACAGTTCCCAAGAGACGTTTTAATATATATATTTTCCCTGCACCTATCTAGGTATTTTCTTAAAGTACACAATATTTGTTTTAACTAAAATCTGTTTTCAGCTGAAAAGAAAAAATAACAAAGATGAAGAAAGAAAATATCGTAAAGAAGTATATGTGACTTATATGATTGTTACTTATTATCTTTGTGTATATACATATATATATATATATATATATATATATATATATATATATATATATATATATATATATATATATATATACATATATCGATATATATATATATATATATATATATATATATATATATATATATATATATATATATATATGTGTATATATATACATATATATATGCCGTATATATATATATATATATATATATATATATATATATATATATATATATATATATATATTTATATATATATAAATATTTATATATATATATATATATATATATATATATATATATATATATATATATATATATAATTATTATTATTATTAT
>NC_090731.1:128417042-128419542 GCF_036898095.1 Palaemon carinicauda
TGTTCCTGAAACACAAAAGTGGCATCGTTGCAAGAGCATAGTACATTATCATATATCGAAAGGGGAAGAAGGGTACTACAAAACAGAAATATGGAAAATTGTAGCTTATTCGAATTCTTTGTGTGGTGGATAACTACTCTGGTTCATTGCATGTCTTTATTATTATTATTATTATTATTATTATTATTATTATTATTATTATTATTATTATTATTATTATTATTATTAGTTAAGCTACAACCCTAGTTGGGAAAGCAGGATACTAAAAGTCCAAGGGCTCCAACAGGGAAAATAACCCAGTGAGGAAAGGAAATAAAGAAACAGATAAAATAGTGTCCAAGTGTACACTCAAACAAGAGAACACTAAACCAATATAGTGGAAGACCATGTACAGAGTCTATGGCATTACCCAAGTCTAGATGAAAATGGTTTGATTGTAGAATGTCCTTCTACTAAAATAGTTGCTTACTGTATCTAGAGTCTCTTCTACCGTTACCAAGTGGAGAGTAGCCACTGAATAATTACTTTAGAGTGAAGAAGAATTTTAGGTTACCTCAGTATTGCCAGATGTATGCTGAAAAGGGTAAATGTGTAAGTGAGTAAGGAATAGGCCAGACTATTTTGTGTATGTGTAGGCAGAGAAAACAATAACCCCTAACTAGAGAGGTATCCAATGTAGTACAAGCTGGCCAGTAGTATCTCAATGGGTGAGTGGTATCTTGGCCAACTTTCTACCCCATTATTAAGATTCAAGTGTAAAGTCATAACTTATCTAGAAAAAATCTCAAAAGGGTTCTGAATGTTGACTTTCATGTCAGCGATGACTTTTGTCATGGCATTAGAATCAATAATACCCATATTACCTCAAGAAGTCAAAATGCTGAACACTCTTCCCTCAATCAAACAATCTCATCTGAGAGCCAAATGTCTAATCAATAACCTGGTTAATGGCACAATCTTCTTTTGTAGTTAAAGTTTTTAAACGTTATGACTGAGACTCAAACTCTGTGCTTGTCCCCGTGTCTCTTAAATTCAGCAGCCCACTTTCCAACTTTCTATATGGACAGAAGTATCAGTTTGAGTATTAACCAAGATACTATTCGTTCTGGCCAAGGCAGAAAACTTTAGGGATGAAATTAAATTCTTTGGTTACATACGTATCCTCTTTTCTGCTAGACGAGGTGAGAAGATGGAGCCTTTAAGGATACGAAACAGCAACAATAGATATACATATGATCGGAGGATTAGTAAGAGAGCCAGCGCATAACATTTTAACAGAATATTTGATAGTATTAGAAGGGAAAAGATGATAGTTACAAAAGCAGCAGGATTGGAAGGAAGGTAGACTTTTTCTTTGAAGTGGAAAACATAAACAAAGGAAGAAGGGAAAAGGAAGTTAAAGAAAATTCGAAAATAATAAGACGAAGGAGAATGAAAATATATAAAAAGATACCTTTTCTAATCAAGCAAAAAACAATTGGATATGTATATTATAACATAAATACCGTTTCGAAACGATTTAGATCCCGAAGGAAATCAAAAAGGTTAAGTGATTCAGGGACTAGAAACAAACAAAAAATTACTATACAAAAGAAAATACTTGAAAAGATGAAGAATAAAAGACCTGTAAAATGATATGTTTTATAGTCTTGGTGAAAAACCAATCTAATGACCACATCAAGATTAATTGCAAGCAATAAGAATTATATATATATATATATATATATATATATATATATATATATATATATATATATATATATATATATATATATATATATATATATATATATATATATATATACATATATATATATATATACACACATATATATATACCAGATCATCTTACAAAATACAAATGTGTAAATAGCTCTAATCTATGTAAAAAATCAATATTCTACAGACAAATTTGAAGGAAACGTTAATAAAATCAAAATTTTATATAAAAAAAAAATAAACATACTTAGCACTAAACTCTTGTATCAGCAAAAGCAATGGCTTACATCATTTCATCAACACTAAAAAGACTTCTTTGTTACTTTTGTAGAAGCCTCCTGTTATTTTTTAAACTCTTCCCCCTTTTCAAAAGTCCTTATTCACCGTATATAGAATATAAGTCTATGTTTCGTCAATTAGTTTATGGTGAGAGTTTTTTTCGGTGTTAGTACATGCGCGCAAACTTGTACCTCAAGAAATGGATGGCATGGTAAAAAAAAATAATAATAAAACAGAAAATAGCTCCAGCAATTAATGCTTATGTTTATATTAACTATTTTTAAATAAGGAGTGTGGAGATCGGGCAATAAAGACAAGCAATTATGTGTTACGAAAAAATAAAAATACGATGACACAAAGAAAGAAAGTCACATCGTTTTGAATCCCGAGTAAATTATTATATGTCAAAAGGTTGGACAAGATACTCAAAGACAGAGAAATGCAAAATTATTAAAAGTATCTGGTATGAAAGGGTAAATATCTAACAAGTCACTTAAAATAA
>NC_090731.1:128422042-128434542 GCF_036898095.1 Palaemon carinicauda
GGAAAAAAACAATAAAACTTTTGGTTTTTATTATGAGTAACATGTAAGTAGCTTTTGATATAGAGTTACGCAACTGTTATCAATTAATAACCTCATACTTATATTAGTGTCTTAGAGACAGAGACCGAAATCATCTTCAAATACTTCATGTCAGTTCTATTACTCCTACTTATCATTGCTTCTTTTCCTGATATCTTTCTGTCGTAGATTTGGAAAAGTTATTTTGAAGGTTTAAAGGCCACTCATGAATGGCAGAGGCAAGGGATATTGATATTGCCCTATCAAGCAAGACTATACCCTAGAGACTGACCATATATACATATGATCAGCGCCCAAGCCCCTCTCCACCCAAGCTAGGACCAAGGAGGGCCAGACAATCGCTGCTGATGACTCAGCAGATAGCCCTATAGACTCCCCTAAACCCCCCATCCTTAGCTCACAAGGATAATGAGGTTGCAACGACCAAATGAACTAACGAGTTTGAGCAGGACTCGAACCCCAGTTTAGCGTCAATGCAGTACTTTACTCTTAAAATATTTTACTCCAATTATTACATCTCTCTCTCTCTCTCTCTCTCTCTCTCTCTCTCTCTCTCTCTCTCTCTCTCTCTCTCTCTCTCTCTCTCTCTCTCTTATAAAGTGCCCTTCATACCTACCAAAGAAGTTTTAGTCTCGAGGTTACATTGATAACTACAGCAAAGATTTTTATATAAAGTAGATCTTTTCAGAATAACACTATGACTGATTCAAATAACAACACATTTGCAGGAAAAAAATGGCAAAACACAATTTTGATGAGGAACAGATAATTTTAATGAAAGTGACTAAGAGCTTTTGTATGTATACAGGTAACAACTACATTTCAAATGGAAGAGGTGAATTATGAGTCACAAATATATTACATCATAATCAAAAGAAATTAAAATATAGTCTAAAATAAAAATGAAGAAAACATTCATAGATAATCAAGAACAACAAAAATTTAAAAAAAAATATTTTTGAATCTCTTTACATTATTATTATTATTATTATTATTATTATTATTATTTATTATTATTATTATTGTTATTATTATTATTATTATTATTATTATTATTATTATTATTATTATTATTATCATTATTATTATTATTATTTATTGAAGGCTCTTCGTCCAAATCAAACGAAGGCAGATTCTTTCAATTTTTAATGCTCATGAAAAAAAATACAAGTAATAACAGAGAAATAAAACGATATTGCATACTATAGGAGAAAGACGGAATAGCGTAAAATATAGAATAACCAATGCTGAAAACTGTTGGGAAGTAAATGAGCTAAAAACAGTTCCAATGTTTCACATTAAATTATGTGGCATAGCAATCAAAACTTTTCTCATTTGATGGACTTTCTTTATATGAATGCTTTTCAAATAGCATCAGTAGAATCTATAAACATATGTATATATATATGCATATACATACTCTCTCTCTCTCTCTCTCTCTCTCTCTCTCTCTCTCTCTCTCTCTCTCTCTCTCTCTATATATATATATATATATATATATATATATATATATATATATATATATATATATATATATATATATATATATATATATATATATATATACAGTATATATACTCTTTTTGCGTAGACTTCTAACTTTTGAGCATTCTATGGTATGTAATTATCTGTATATATTACCCACATGTATAGTTTCGAAGTATAGTATTTTGATGGGTTTTTGTATATATATCTGTACAATAGCATTTATTTGCAATATATTTTTTTTTATCCTTAATATCAGTGTATTAATTTTACCAAAACTTCCTGTACTTGCCTTGCCAAGAATCCTCTTTCTTCATCTTCTAATATATGTTCCGTCTTCCTTTATGTCCAATCGTCTGACGTTAAGAACCCACCCCGACACAACCCCCCCCCCCCCCCCGCCAGCAAACCAAAAGGAAATATATGAGGAGAATAGCTACGGTTGTTACCATCTATCTCCTAGTTGTGTAAGATCTCCTTTCTCTTTTCTTTCTCGTTTGTTTTTTCCATCTCTTTGATTATCACATTCGCATAAACTTGTTCACATACATGTGGCAATGGACAGAAAAATATTTTCCATTTTTTTTTTTTTTTCCATCTTTGAGAAGCAATTGAAGTTTATGTTGGTTCGAGGTGGCAGAGCGAAAGAAAAACATGGCAAGGCTGAAGTTCTTAACAAAGTTTGGAGGAGGATAAGCATTGTTGGTTAAAGGAATTGAACTGTAAATCTTACTGAGGAAATAAAAAGTTAAATGAAGGATATGAAGCGATTAGAACGAAGAAAAACACCGAACTGTTTTTTTTCATGGGGGGTTGCGTAATACAAGCTTGGCTGTTAGATTGTAAATCGACAGTAATAAGAAAATCCTAAAAAAAAAAAAAAAAAAAAAAAAAAAAAAAAAAAAAAAAAAAAAAAAAATGGGGAAAGAAGTCATAAAAGTTTCAGCGCAAATAGAAATGATAGAGCGAAAAGATTAATTTCTATTCTTGAATTGTTCCAGTGACGCCAAAACTGTACTTGATGGACATGAAGTTTTGCCAATACTTTTAATTACCTTCGATTCCAACTTTCTAAGACTCAAGACTTCAAGGTGGATGATTGATTTAATACCACCTTTTCAGAGTTCATGTTCTACCATGGTTGCTATCTATTTATTCTTTGTTAACATCCAATTGAGATATTCGAATTTTGGGGAAGATACCATATGTAGAAATTTATTCTATTTCTAATATCAAAATTAATATCAAGACAATTGGGGGAGGAAGGTCAACTTTTTTTCAGATCTATATAATCGTTTTTTAAACAGAGGTTCCGCTACAGTCGTTAGTGACATAATGACTCTCTAATTACTTTGTAGAATGGCAGTTTGCCAAGGACCACAGTGACACTCTCTGTTATCAGAGAAATCTAATTCCCATTGAATTTAAGAGCCTGAACAGTCTTCTATACAGAGGTTTTGATGCGAATTCGGTTATAGCAGCATAGTTTCAAAAATGGAACACTGCTGTAGGTTTTCATATTGTGTTAGTTTTTCTGTCTCTAGATATGTCCTACTGCTTGTTGTTGTTGTTGTTGTTATTTTTGCTATTATATTTCTGCTTTCACCAAACTTATATAATTCTGATAAGAATACTACTAAAATCAGTATATTAAGGAAGTCTTTAAATATTTTTGGTGCTCAGTATATCCCGAAGAAGTGTTTTGATTCCCTCATCCAATCAAGTTTTAAGTATTGTTTTCACGTCTGTCTTCCGCTGCTATGTCTGATTTTTCTAAAAAGGAAAAAAAAAATGGAATTTTCTTCCTAATCTGGCTGAATCAGTGGTATTTTAAAAGTTCAAACTTGTTGGAAATGCTTTTCAGTTGAATAAATTTACATAATTCTCGCGTCACAATTTATACATGAATAATATGTTTCATCCTTGTTACTGATCTTAATATATATCATGATTTTTTTTTTTTATTTCCCTTATGTATAGTTTGCTCGCTATTTTTCTATTTCCTTCCCGCTCCGGGCTACTTTCAATTTAAAAGCCTTTAATGCATCCTACGTTACCAATATGAATGTAACTTCGCTAATAATAATAATAATAATAATAATAATAATAATAATAATAATAATAATAATAATAATAATAATAATAATAATATCCTTCGTTCTGAGTATTATCTGTTTTAGGGTGATCATAAGCATCCCTGCCTTTCTAATTACCAAATTAGCCTTTTTCGTATTTCATTATCGTCCATGATCTCAATTATAAAACACATTAATTCAAGAATAATTTGAATATGAGACATAGACGCATTAGTAAGCGTTTTCCATGCCATAGATCCTAATTGTAAGAGTAATTTATTTGCCTTATAGATTGTTTGCTGAAATTCCAATATTCCTTGTTTAATTTTGCTTAGCAATTCTTGTTTAGTTAATCCCAATTTTTTTTTTTTTTTTTTTTTTAAGATATGGCATTCATAAAATTCTACTTCAACAATTTTCTCTCTATTGTTTTCCTTAACATTTCTTCTGTGCTGAGTATTAACTATTACAGACATCTTTTCCATCCCTTTTCCTGCTGGTTCAGCCAAGAAAGCGTTAAGGTAATATTCACAATGAAATGGAGCAATGTGCTGAATAAGCAAATTCATTCCTTTTGTTTTATTTCTATTTTCACTCTCCTCTCGCATTACTAATGATATTGACTACCCCTGACTGTTCCACGAATTAGTTATGGTAAAGATATCTCTGCTGTATTTTAGAAAGTGGACCGGATGCTAAAATAGTTGTCATTTTAAAAAATAATATATATATATATATATATATATATATATATATATATATATATATATATATATATATATATATATATATATATATATATATATATATATATATATACTTATATATATATATATATATATATATATATATATATATATATATATATATATATATATGAATATATATATATACTTATATATATATATATATATATATATATATATATATATATATATATATATATATATATATATATATATATATATTTATATTTATATGCATATATATATGAAGCAAATAAAAGCTATTAGTGCATGGTAATTGGTAGAAGGAAACATATAGGGGGACATAAAAAAAAAAGAATAAGATAAGATGGATGCGAAAACTACCAATGGAATAAAATGTTCATTGTGATACAGGATTCGAAATGAACTAGAAAAATAGATATCTTAAAGGAAAACTTAAATGATAAAAGAAAAGGATGATGTGTATTAATAGGAAAATTTTATTGTATAAGCAGATATAAAAAAAATTTATATACGATGAGATTATTGAAACAAAGGGCATTTGATAAACAGAAATATTCTCCTACAGAGATAAAAAAAAATATTATGAAACTAATGAAGTATGACTAGGATATTAGGAAAATGAAGAAGCCAGGAGAGAGTGATATAATTTGATGGGAGCTCCGAAATGAGAAAGGATAATCTGCAGAATTGCAGAAGTGAGACGAAAAGACAGGTAGGATGTAGCAAAAGTAGGATTTGCATTGATGCAAATGGAAATATCATAAATAAGGAAGGGAAGAAAAGAGAATATGGAGAGACTATTTTTTTTACAACTAATAAATAAGGAAAATTAGAGTGAAGATATGGAACATGTTCCTCCAGTAGAAGGACCAATAGCAAACATTAGAGAAAGTGAAGTTTAGAAGGTTATAAAGAAATGAAAAATAAAAAGAAAGTTGCAGGAAAGTCAAATATAATAATATAAATCATTAAACAATTTGAAAATATCGGCAAAAAGGGTGCAGTCACTTTTAGAAAAGATCCGAGACGCAGAAGAAATACCAAGGGAGTGTACTTGAACATGGTTCGATACTTAAATTGTATAAACAAAAAAGAAACCTGCCATACTGTGGGAACTACAAAAGATTAAAGTTTTTGAAACCTGTATTCAAGATACTAGAAAGAATAGTAGAAGGAAGGTGGAAAAACTTTATAGAAATACATGAGCAATAGCTTGGGTTTATGAAAGAAAAGAGATCTACGAATGCTATTTTTATAGTAAGACAAGTCAAAAAGAAGTATTCAGAAGGAAACAGGAAAGTTTACATGTGTTTTTTATATCTTGAAAAGGTGTGTGACGGGGTACTAAGAAACTTAGTTTAATGGCGTTTGAGAAAGACGGGAGTACCAGAGATGTTGGTAAGGTCTGTGACTATGACGTATGAGGAAGCAAGAGCCAGTGTCAAGACAAAATATGGGGAGACCGAAGCATCACTTTTAGAGAATAGCCTTCATCAGGGACCAGTTGTGAGTCCATTCTGGTCAGGATAGTCATTTTGTTCTCTAAATTAAGGAACAACGAAGAATTAGGCGTACTGATGTTTTTGGATGATTTAGTTCCCATAGCAAACAGAAGAAGACTCATATCATGGAAAAGATCCCTAGAAAGGAAACGATTGAAAAAGAACATTGGAAAGACAGAGCTAATGGTTAGTAGTAGAGAAAGGATAATAAGTAAAGATTCGAGTTGAACATGGAACAGTGCTAAAACAGAAAAATTATTTTAACTACTTGGAATCGATAATAACAGAAGGTACTGAAAAGTAATGAGACAAAGTGCAAGAAACATTGCGAAAGCAGAGAGAAATACCTGGTGTCGTTTTCGACAGGAAAATGCCATTAAGGCTCCAAATCAAGTTTTATAAGACAGTTATTAGGCATGTACTTTTGTATGGGCCAAAAATATAGCCACTTCAGAGGAAAGGAGAGAGAATATAGGAAATAGCCGTGATGCCGATTGTAAGAGGGATTACTGAAATAACACTACTGGAAAATAGGGAGATTCGATATATGAGAAGAATGTATAGTATATGCAAGGCATATCAGGAGGCTAGGGAAGATGATCGAGATACTTTGCCCATGCAATATGAAGAGAAGAGGTAGCACCAATCAAAAGCTTGGCTTGTAATTATATCAATAATTATTAATATATTTCCTTTTCCTATTCTCTGAAAATCAAATGCTTCATCTCTCACTGTCTCGTCCACTTTATACCAAAAATACTCTCCTTTCGATCAACTTTTAATTTCCCTGGCAAGCTTACCTTAGAAAAGAAAAACGTTCCCTATATATCATCCATCTAATCATATCATTCCGCTCAACCTCATTTTTTTAACGAAACGTACCGCTTAATTTCTCCAACCAACAACGCTAATCTTACTACGAGCTCTGTTGTGTAGCTTTCACTGCAATATTCTTGATTTACAGCTTCGATTATTACATTACAAAAACATTACAGTCGACAAGCACGTGTACAGTATATGTACTTGTGAAATTGGAAAGGATATTCCAGGTTTCGTAAAGAGCCCCAAAAGTTACTCTCCTCATCCCCCCACCCCCACCACCATATTTTAAGGTAAATTGATTAGAAATGGAATGGAAAAAAAGGCTTTAAACATTATTTGAAAGAAATAATAACATTTGTATTGAATACATAGGTAATCACTAAAGTGTCTGTTACAAGGAGAATAATCTTTGAAAAAATGTTGGGATGCTAAGTGATAGAGTAAAATATAACTTTACGTAAGGAGTACATTTCTTTTGTTTTTTATATTAAAAATTTTTTTTTTCATGTATCTCCTAGTTATGATCAACAAAGTTATTTTTGTATGTCAAGTCTACAAGTCAGCGGAATAGAAGCTACTGAAAACCGAAGGATAAAATAACATAAAAACCCGAAATGGAGAATAGATGAAGATGGAAACCAAGAAATTTGATAAGTAATTTAATATTATCATAGGAAGGATGTAAAGATGAAAATAATAAGATTAATTATTATTATTATTATTATTATTATTATTATTATTATTATTATTATTATTATTATTATTATTACACTGTACATCAACACACTATCAACTATAATTATGATGATAATAATAAGATTAATCCAAATGATAAGTAATCCTCTTTTCATTGTCTAATCTTTTTAAAATGTTAAATCAAAACTGAGAAGTGATTGAACAGCTATATCTTTTAATAGATCCTTTTCTCTCCTCTTCTCTCATTTTCTAACTTACTATCTACCTCTTTCCTCGGGATAGGGAGCATATCACTTTGTCTTATCCCATTTATTCTAAAATCCTTACTCTTTCTCTTTCAGTTCTGTCGTTTGGATTTTCCTTAATCCAGTTCCTTTTATCTCCTCTTCTTTTTCCCGCACTTTTAAGTGAAACTCTCTTCCAATATTCAATTATTGATTACTGTTGTCAGCTGTGAGTTTCCATGTTTCTATCTTCGCCTTCTACCTGGAATCGTAGCTTTCTTATCTTTTGTAATTACTTTTATATAAAAAAAAAACAGAATGATAAATGCGTTTAATGTATAAAAAATAGGATTTAAAACTTCCATTAAAAAGTATTCACGGTTAGATAAGTTTTGAATAGTAAAAATTTCAATTGTAAATATACTATATGTAAAATAATATATTATAGATGTAAATATACTATGATGAATACATGTTATAAATTGTAAAATTGTAAATGTGCATTTCATAAAAAAAAAGATAAAAAGAAATACGTTGTAGAAATTTTCATCTAATGAATATTGAAAACTGTTGTTTTTAACTCTATTCTTCTTGAAGAGACACAAATATTCATACACACTTCCATATCCATTTTTTTTTATTGATAGATAGTTCGATAGATAGATGAATTTCTCAAGACACAATCGTAATGCTGTTTGGTCCAGATTCTATCCTTCCTTTTACCAGAAGCAAATCATTTGTAAACTTATATTCTGAAGACATAAAAACTTCAATACAATACCTTTGTACACAATGCAGTCAATTCTTGTTGTAAAACTCGCTGAATTGTTCTGTGCATCTTTTCAATAATCCCAATATTCTCGAACGCTGTTCGTTACTCATCTTCTTGATTATTTCCTCTACCAAACATTTTTATTTTCATCTTTTGTCATTCTTCGTTAATCCCTATCTTTCAGTCTTTATCATCTTTCAACTATCTCTTGTAGACTCGATAAGGAAAGCATTTGATAACAATAAATAAAAGATAAGAAAATTTACTTTTCCTGTTAAAAGAGGATGTAGATAAGAAAGAGTTGAATTTTGAAGAAACATTTGGATTTGATTAAATTCTATAGCGAGGAAAGAAGTTATGAAGATTCTTTTTTATTTATCTTTAGCTAAAACACCATTTTTAGGATACAATTAATTCAAGAAAAAACAATGATTTAAGAAACCACACAATTATTTTAATTTGGATGTTTTTTCAATCATTATTCTATGGTCAGATTTAACATTACTTTTTTATTGCACATTAGCAAATCATTGTAAAGTAAATAAAGTCTATCACTGAGCTCTTGGGCTGTCCTTAAAGAATATATTTTTAGTATGTATGGTCTATATTTTTATTAACGAATATCTATATAAACAATATTGTTACTGATTGCCCTTTGTATTTATTTTCTATTATCATTATTTCTCTTCTTTTTCAAATGCTTGGCTTTTAAAAGATTTTCTATTTACATAGTCAAAAGTTAGTTGAGGTTTTTTGACTTTCGTTCCTGTCTCAGAGCAAAAAAATTAATGTTTGTTTTCATTTTTTTTTACCTGAAAAGCGCCTCGTTCCTTTTTTCCTCCAGACCAATACTCCGGTTTATCACAAAAGATTAGAAAAGTAATCAGAAAGACCAGTACACGATAAAAATCATGATTCTTTGTTAAAGCTCTTTTAAATGGACAGATGTTTGCTAAGAATTAGTTGCTTCCTAACTTTCAGTAACATGTTAATTAGCAAAGTAGCTTTCCTAAATAAAACCATAAACAAAAGGAAATTGTTGTAGTAGATAATACTAAAGAGAAAACTTTTAAAAATAGTTTCCAATATAAAATCAAAATAGCCAATACTTTAGTGAAAGTCCTGATACTTGGAACTTACAATGATTAAGTGACGCACGACAAGAGTGAATTCCATAAAATCTCTGGAAATAATAAGAAATATGATAAAAAAAAAAAGCAATTTTAATTGTTGAAGGTTAGTCTTTCAATCAATAGCTACAAAACACTTCATACAGTTCTCGGTTGCACAGACTATAAACAGAGGATCAATTTTTATTTACAGGGGACATTGTTGTTGCCTTTCCTTTTCTGATGTCTGACTATATGTCTGTCTGAGCGTTATGATCATTATAGAATTCTTAATTTAGACTGCATAGGTGCCTTATTAACTATTCAGTGTACCCCGATAGTAGTAGTAGTAGTAGTAGTAGTAGTAGTAGTAGTAGTAGTAGTAGTAGTAGTAGTACTGAACATAATGTTATTAGAAAAGTATATTCAATTCATAATGAGCAAGTGTAGATTGAATGTGTTCAGATTACTATTTTAATATTATTATTATTATTATTATTATTATTATTATTATTATTATTATTATTATTATTATTATTATTATTATTATTATTATTATTATTGCTACAATCCTAGTTAGAAAGGCAGGATACTATAATCCCAAGGGCTCCAACAGGGAAAAATAGCCAAGTGAGGAAAGAAAAAAGGAAATGAATAATCTACAAGAGAAGCAATGGACATAATAATTCAACTGCAATCACCTAGATTGAATTTGCTGCCTCCGGTTTCATTCTTTTATATACATCGTGTTTTTGTTTGACCTGGATTCTTCCCTTAAGACTTATTAGTTTCCTTTCCTTTTTTTTTTTCCTTGTGTCTCCTATGTTCTACTTTCATAATATGAATACATAAGATCATAATACTCCCCCCAGATAATCTACTTCCTTTCATAACAATCCTATTACTCTTATATCCTAGTTGTAGTCTATTCATCTCTTTTAATCGTGTTATCCCTTCCACCTCAATATATTCCTCCGTTTCATTCTTTTTACAATTATTTATTTTCTCCTTATAATCTATAATCTTCCTTTGTCATTTACGCCACCTAAATATCCCTTTTATCTGTATTTCGTACTCCTTTGTGACCCTTTATTTCTTACCCTCATTACTATACTGTATTACTATATATATCATTCATTCATTTCTTCCTCATTCATATTGTATCGTGCTCACTTTCTGAGCTTTGTAAAGCGAAACCAAATGGATTATTCTCTCTCTCTCTCTCTCTCTCTCTCTCTCTCTCTCTCTCTCTCTCTCTCTCTCTCTCTCTCTCTCTCTCTCTCTCTCTCTCTCTTCACAATTTGACCGTAATAAAATAACATGAAAAAAAAGAACACGACTAAAAGTTCACTATTTGGTTTTTTAAATCTCTTACCAAAAAAAAAAAAAAACTGAAAAATATAGAAATAAAATCAAGAATAATTTTTCCAACTTTTTTCCCTTCTCCCTACCCTTCGTCATTCCTCTATTGTTCTCTTTTCCTATTCCTAATATTTTAAGGAATTCAATAACACCCCTCTTTCCATTGCTCTCATTCTATTGTTTTTACTTTCTTTTGTGTTGTCTTTTGGTCCTATGTTTATCGATTCATATTATATCTTTAACGAGATCATTTTTCTAATACAGTTCCCGAGAGATGTTTTAACTAAAATCTGTTTTCATCTAAAAAGAGATAATAACAAAGATGAGGAAAGAAAATATCATAAAGAGTATACATGACCTATACGATTGTTACTTATTATCTTTGTGTGTGTGTGTGTAAATATATATATATATATATATATATATATATATATATATATATATATATATATATATATATATATATATATATATATATATATATATATATATATATATATATATGTGTGTGTGTGTGTGTGTGTGTGTGTGTGTGTGTGTGTGTGTGTGTGTTTATATGTACATATATTATATATAATTATTATTATTATCATTATTATTATTATTATTATTATTATTATTATTATTATTATTATTATTATTAATGGAAGCTCTAGTAGCGGCAACAGTATCATTATCATTAGTATTATAGTATATTGCTCGCAATACCAAATCGAATCTCCCTTCAAATTCTTTTCTACCTTCTCCTCCTTTCAGATGTTCTGCTTCACTAAAACGTAGAACAATCTCTAAGGGGTCCGTTTCCTTTATTTCTCCATACTTCACTTACTAATTTTCCTCACAACCTCTGAAATGTTAAAAACTTTTTCAGTCGCAAGATTGTGCGATTTGTTTCGCTCCATCTTACATTATCTAAAGTTCCCTCCCTTCTTCTCTGTACCTTTTTCTCTTCTTTCATGTTATTCTCGGTCTTTTGTCCTGTTCTTCTAACCATAGAAATATTTCTTTCTCTTCCTTTTCATCACAGTTAGATTAAAATACTATCCTCACACCACAATTTTTTTTTTTTTTTTTTTGTTTTTCCTGCATAAAATCCGTAGTCAATCAATTTGAGAATTTCCCGTACTCCATAACTAGAATTGTGCTGAACTATTTTTCCTCTTCCATGTTTATCTATTTATAAACAGAAATTTGATTAACAGAAGACTTTAATCGCTCTCTTTGTCTACACACTTATCTCTATTCCTATCTATCTATACATAGTGTATACATATATGTATGTATATATAGATATACATATAATATATATGAATATATATATATATATATATATATATATATATATATATATATATATATATATATATATATATATATATATATATGCGTGTGTGTATGTATATATACATGTGTATATGCATATAAAAATATATATGTATATATACATCTATATATATATATATATATATATATATATATATATATATATATATATATATATATATATATATATATATATATATAATGTATGAGTCTGTGTATCCTCAGGATCTCCAATACTGATATATTTATATACTCGAAAAAATAATGATTCAATATAATATTGAATCATACAATAGAGTATCCTCTATTATCTATGTTACTAGGCGTCTTCGTTTCCTGCAATTTCTAACCTTACAGCTT
>NC_090731.1:128442042-128444542 GCF_036898095.1 Palaemon carinicauda
GACAATGGTTTTATTTTGGAGAGCCCTTTTCCTAGAAGAGCTGCTTACCATAGCTGAAGAATGTCTTCTACACTTACTAAGAGGATGGTAGCCACTAAACAATTACAATGCATAAGTTAATCCCTTGAGTGAAGAATAATTGTTTGATAATCTCAGTGCTGTCAGATGTATTTGGACAGAGGAGAATGTGGAAAGAATAGGCCAGACTATTCGGTGCATAATTAAGCAAAGGAAAAATGAGCTGTAACCAGAAAGAGGTATCTAATGTATTACTGTCTGGGCAGTCAAAGGACCCAATAACTCTCTAGCAGTAGTATCTCCACCGATGACTGGCCTTCTTACCAACCTAGCCAGATATATGCACGCACATGTATCTGTCTATGTATGTATGTATCTATCTATCTATCTATCTATCCATCTATCTATCTCTCTAACTATATATATATATATATATACATATATATATATATATATATATATATATATATATATATATATATATATATATATATATATATATATATATATATATATATATATATATATATATATATGTGTGTGTGTGTGTGTGTGTGTGTGTGTGTGTTTCACTCTTCGTGACATCTTCACCTCTCTTCTCGAACCTACTTCTTTCTAATTCATGTAATATTTTTAGCAATTACTGCGTAATAGTCTTTCCACACTTGTCGTTTTGGCATGCATGATTCCAAGCAAACCTTTTCAAACGATAGAAGCAATATCAGCGTTAACATTTTGATAATGCCCTTTTACTGTGCTCTCCTTCCTTTATTTATTTTGCTGCAAGTTTCATTCCGCTAATTGATTTTTCCTTTCGGATGCAGGCTTAGCCTTAAATGGATCGGTTCAATCTCTTAAACTGGACAATGCACTTGTTCCAGGTTCATGTCAAGTTTCCTCTTTGCTAGGTCTTGATACTATTTTTTTTTCACAATTATTACTTTTTACTCAGACAGTTCAATTTTCTTAAAAAACTAATCTCTTATAAAATACATCAGTATTTGCGATCGGTTTTATTCCATTCAGAAGAATTTTGCTAAAGAATGATGCGTATGTATGTTGATAATACTCTTATTAGTTTTTCCTCTTTGCGACGCCTTTATTAAGGATCTTAGAATTCTTAGCCCCTTTTCATTCAACATAAGAATCTTAAGTGTAATCTAACACTCAACCTTTCAAACATTATCTAACCGTAAACTTATGTGATATCTCTCATATAATTCCTACCGTCATTATGTATGAAATATATATTTTCCTCATCCTTCTCATTGTTCTTTATAGTCTTTTCTTCCCGTTTATCGTTTTCTTAAAGTTACATTTCTACTCCTTATTCCTCTGCATAGGGCAGCTAGATACAGCAAATAGCTGCTTCTTCCATGAAACAAGTCTCATCTTCCTAATGACTCGAGTAATCCGTTTTCGAAGGCAGTTTTAGAAATGATGATGTTTCCCAGAAAGCATCAGGATTCCTCGTGAATCTCGTTTCTCATAACTCATCGCATAAAAGTGAATACAAGTGTTATATTTCTTCGAGTATGATAAGTGGTACGAATCTCACAATTCTATGCATGATATGTGGTACAAGCATAATCATTGCTTTTCTTTTTTGCAATATCGTGAAGCGTAAATGGTTTGAAATGATTCTGTTTGTGCATGTTTTATGGTGTCATTTCTTATTATTTTCACAGAGGTTACGTTTGAAATATAGCATTTTGTTAATGAGGGAAAACATGATACATTTACTTTTTCTCATAGTCGACACGTTTAAAATGACTACCGATTAAATCATTCTTGAAAATAAAATTGCTTTGATTAATTCGATATATAACTCTAACCGCTGTTATAATGCACCATAATCATTTGTATGATGAAATCACGTACTCATTATTTACTGATACTTTAAAGGCAAGTGTTTTTTTTAATTGGCCTTTATTATTTCTTAATAGTTACCCATCCAAGAAATGACCAAAGCAAAGATTGCTAAACTTTCTTCATTGAACAATCATTGATTATATATATATATATATATATATATATATATATATATATATATATATATATATATATATATATATATATATATATATATATATATATATACATAAATATATATATATATATATATATATATATATATATATATATATATAATATATATATGTATATATATATATATATATATATATATATAATATATATATATATATATATATATATATATATATCATCATCATCATCTCTTCCTACGCCTATTGACGCAAAGGGCCTCGGTTAGATTTCACCAGTCGTCTCAGTCTTGAGCTTTTAGTTCAGTACTTCTCCACTCATCATCTCCTACTTCGTGCTTTATAGTCCTAGGCCATGTAGGCCTGGGCCTTCCAATTCTTCTAGTGCCTTGTGGGGCCCAGTTAAACGTTTGGTGAACTAATCTCTCTTGGGGAGTTCGAATAGCAGCCCAAACCATCTTCATCTACCCCTCATC
>NC_090731.1:128447042-128450833 GCF_036898095.1 Palaemon carinicauda
TATATATATACAATATATATATATATGATATATACATATATATATATATATATATACAATATAGATATATATATATATATATATATACTATATATGTACATATATATATATATATATATACATATATGTATAAATATATATATATATATATATATGCATTTTGAAAACCTTAATCTTTTATAACCAATACAGTATAATGAAGTCGCTTTAGTATTTCTCTGCATGGGAGTTTTATCTTCATACCTTATCATCATTGTTTAAAACCAAAGACTAATAACCTGATTATCAATAAAAATTTAGATAATTGTCTTGTTGAACCCAGATTTTAGACGAAATTTAGAATAAAATCCGTTAAGATGTAAAGATAAAATGGGAAGTGAAAAACATATGATAGGTATGATAAATCGTAACTATGCGTGAGTAAAAAAAAAATTAAAGGCTAAGAAAACTGATAGCCCTATCTTGATCAATATTGGAATTAGTTTATAGTAAAGAATTATTGTCGTTAGTATGCTTTTAATAAATTCATCAAGTAGGTATTTTATGATAGTTATTGTTGTCATATTATATTAGGTCACATACAAAAGGTCCAATTAATATGACGTTGCTACAGTTCACCTTCAGATCCTAGGAACTCGCATCTAAAGGTGTTTCCTTGTAAAACAAAAGTATCTGGGGGAGACCCCCAGACCCCCTACTGCTGGTGCTTTTTCAAAATTTAGCGCCCTCCCCCCCCTCCCCCCAACACCAGAAATGCCATTCCGACGCCTCTAACAGTGCGATGACAGTCAGCTGTCAAGCCAGCGGTCAAGAATTAGTGTCTCCCTTCACCACAGAGCCACCTAGTGGATCAATTCTGCCTGCACCCCATTGTAACTCGAATAACTCTTTTTCATTAAACTATCATTTTCAACATACAAAACTCTTTCCGTCTACAATCCCATAACCTTATATTAACCTTTCCTGCTGACACTATGTCCCAATCCTGTAATTTTAAGCTTATTAAACTTTTCAAGATTTCTTTCCAGATAATTTTACCATCTCATCTGTCCTTTTTCCTTAATACGTGTGCAGTTCCATTAGTCTACCCCTCCATTTTAAACTTCTTTTTTTTTTTTTCAACTATATATACCTCAGTTCATTTTCTGTTTGACCAAAATATCTTTCAAGTCTCTCTTCCTCAATTGATACTTAGTCGCCTTACTTTTCTCTCACAGGGGCCCTGCTCAGTGACATCACATCACCATGTTTCATATGTTTCTAGTTTTCACTTTATTTTTTGTTTGATACCTTAAATTTTTCATGAACAAGTTTTTTTTCTTAATGATAACATCTCCCCCAAAGTTAAAT
This sequence comes from Palaemon carinicauda, assembly GCF_036898095.1. Taxonomy (NCBI): domain Eukaryota; kingdom Metazoa; phylum Arthropoda; class Malacostraca; order Decapoda; family Palaemonidae; genus Palaemon; species Palaemon carinicauda. Next base: position 128,448,393 of record NC_090731.1, read on the forward strand.
AGAATTCAAAACTTGTAAGTTTCACTTCTGATTAAGAAATTATATTTCTCCTTTCGGATATTTTCCTTTTCATCTTCATTTTCTTTCGATTTTTCTTACTTTGATTTCAGCTTATCAGTTTCTTTATCAGTCAATTTATAATTTCCTTATTGTTGTGTCTTAGAATTCTTAATATGATAAAATAAATAAATAATCATAAGACTAAGACACTTTGATATAGATCTATTGGCAATTCAGGATAAATAGGATTTTTAGAAAACCGAAAATTGTTTAAATTTTCCGTTAAAAATACGTGAAAGGCTAAGAAATAATCTAAAGTAGAATTAATCTCAGATTCTTATTACCCAATCTCTGTATTCTTACTATTGTAAAAGTTGTTTAAGTTTGATATGAAGGCTTTCATCCCGCCTCTCCGTGATGCAACATTTGTTAAAAAAAAAAAAATCGAATCTTACTGTATTTTCCTATCTTGATTCTAGACTAACAAATTCACAGTTAAATTTTGGAACAAAATTTAAAGAGTATTATTTGCCTTCGGATTCTGCACGTTCTGCAAGAATATCGAAAACAGTTTGTGGATAAAAAAAACAACATTCGTACTGTTTTTTGGTATATATCCTTTCAGACGAACATTTTGATCTGATAAAGGCGATGTTTGTCACGGTATTAGAGTATTTCCCTCCTTCAACACAGTGGAATTCGTATCGATTTAGCTGGAGTTTTCTTCCGCCAATAAATCCTTCTCTCCCTACTGCCGCTATTGGCCTCTTATGGATCCGTTCCGTCTCACACATCCTTCTCTTGCTCACTCCTCCACGTTTTATGTCAACAACGTCCTCTCTGAGAAATCTTTGTGTAACTATTTACCAAATATCACACCATTTCTTTTTTCATTGATGTAATCTTTTCTTCAAACAACGCCTCTATCATCATGCAATAAAATATTTCGTAAGTTACTGGTTTCGTATATATATATGTATATATATATATATATATATATACATATATATATATATATATATATATATACTTCCCAAAAGAATTACGAGAATTCATCGAAAATCTAATTTTCCCCGACTTTCTTTGCACTTTTGACAATTTCTTTTCGGAAATGTTTCAGAAGCAGCAACCACCAACAGAGCCCACGCCCCCCCCCCCCCCCCTTCTCCTGTCCCTCTCGCCAATCAAAAAAATTTCCATGAGTTTTGAAACTTTTGCTTTCAGTTCTTGACTTAATAGAGAAATCCAGGAAATGTAAGATTCAATTTTCTACAAAGATTCACTCACTTTTATAATCCAAAAGATTTTGCATGTCCTATTTTTTTCTTTAAAGAAAAGTATATTTATATGCTTATCTCATCTTTCCTTATATCTTTCTTCTTTTGCCGTTTTCTTTTTATCACAAATCCCATATTTTTCTTCCTCTTGTTTTGTTTGCATGATTTACGGCTAATCATTTTTCAAACTTTTTCTGTCAAGTATAATATTTTTGTAAATGTTTTTTCTTTAAAAATTCCTTTTAAGTAAAATTAACAAAACGAAAAGATAGGTTATTTCGTGTCGTAAAACCCAACTCCTTCCCGTTGAAAGTAGCGACTAAGAATATGGCCCTTTTCATTAGCATACAAATATCAAATTTTCCTCTCTGCTATTCCATAGACAAAGACACACGCCTGCAAGGAAATGGGATCCCCTCTTTTTGCACTCTACCGTGAAAGGGTTCCTCTTAAATGAAAAGCCAAGAACTTCTTTTCTAATCTTGTTTCTGTGCATCAGAGAGAGAGAGAGAGAGAGAGAGAGAGAGAGAGAGAGAGAGAAGTGCCACCTGATTCGACTTAAAGTTGTTATAAGAAAAATAAGTGTGACTGTTAGGCCTAGTTAACTGAATGATTGAATTATGCTAGAAAAACGTTGAGTATTTTTAGGCTAGACCTTTTAAGGTTCTCAGTTCATTTTGTAAGGATAACTTACTTTATCTTTCTTTTCAAATAAAAAGATGGTTAAATTTAAATTTATGGTAAAATTTCTATGAGGTACCTTTCGATAAATTTTAGGGAACATTAAAACATATCTATTCCTAATTTAAACATGATATTTTAATACCTTCTTTCATATGATTTCAGATATTTTTCTTTCCATTTTTTAAATGACTAACTATATGTATACTTTTATTTTTTTTTTTTATATTTTCTATTGACGTCGATTTTTGTTTAAGTCATTGAACATCTTTTGTAGTTGCTCATACGTTATTTTTTTCCAAATAAGTAATGGTAATGAAAAGGATAAATCGTCTTATGATTAAAGATAGTATTTATATATCTCTGTCTGAATGTTCGTTAATTCACCCTAAAATATAATTCTGAAACAAATGTTAGATAGTGTTTAAATATCTATGAAACAATTATCATATTTATTTATTACTTCATTTGGAACGAACAGTG
>NC_090731.1:128456333-128461333 GCF_036898095.1 Palaemon carinicauda
ATTATTACAGTATCATTAAAGTATTGTTTTTAACTAAAAAAAATATATATAAAAAGTGTAAGATAAAAAAAATTTCATAAAATGAATAAAATGACTGGTAGAAAGGAGAGCCCAAAAAACAGAGAAAAAAAAAGGGAATGTTTGACCTTCCCCTTAAAAGATGTCATTTATAGAGACTATTTCTCCCGGGTTCTGTTACAAATGGCTTCAATTGCTGTCTTTCTTTTGTATGGAAATTATCCCTTTCTATATTTCGCTGTTCGAAGAGAATTCTGTCTTTCTGATTCTATTGCTTTTATTTTCACTTTCCTTTTACTGAAAAGTTCTTTCAACTAAATTTGAGAAACAGTTATTCGTGCAATTTCTCCTCACTATATCATTTGCAGAACTAATCGTTGGTGTTTAGATATTAATCAGTTAATTACTGCAGTCGCTCACGGCATATTCAGTAGAAATGTTTACAATTTTGCATAGTTTGCTCTCTCTCTCTCTCTCCTCTCTCTCTCTCTCTCTCTCTCTCTCTCTCTCTCTCTCTCTCTCTCTCTCTCTCTCTCTCTCTCTCTCTCTCTCTCTCTCTCTCTTTTCTGATAGACAGCAAACATGGTTTCAGACAGAAGAGATCCTGTGTGACAAATATGTTGGACTTTTTCTACATGGTTAGCATATATGACAAAGGCAGGTCTAATTGGCATCATATACCTATTTTCATAAGGTGTTTAACAAAATCCCTCATAATGGCGAAAAAAATGAGCACAAAGCATTATTGATGAGCCTGCTGAATGGATCGAAGATTGGCTGACAAAAATAAAATAGAAAGTTGTAATCAATGGTGAAGCCTCAGGGTGGGTAGCTGCTATAAGCGGAGTACCTCAAGGATCTGGCCTTGGCCCAATACTATTTCTAATTTACATTAACGAGATAGATTAAGATTAACTAGTAGAATAGCCAAATTTTCCGGCAACGATATTAAACTAGGTATAAACGATGTGAATTCAGAGGACGTAGAATCCTTTAGAGAGGATCTAATTATGTTGGGAGAATGGTCAAGAAAATAGCAAGGGCCTTTCAGCTTTGGGAAATTCAAAGCTATGCATAATGTTAAAATAACCCACAAACAGATTGGTCACTGCAGGGTAATGAAATAGAAATTGTGGACCAGTAGGAAGATCTCGGCATTACCATTAGCAAAAATTTAAAGTTCACCAAGCAAAGCATAAAAGTTGAAAAAAAATCGCCAAAACTAATGTACTGCACCTGTACACATCACAATTAAGAATACGGAGTCCAATTCTGACCTCCAAATATTCAGAAAGATATACAGTAGATAGACTGGTTGCAGTACAAACTAGGGAAACCAAACTAGTTCCAACTCTAAGATAATTTGAATATAGACGGAGAATGGAATGTTTGAACTTATTTTCTCTACAAACTGGACGATAAAGGGGACAGCTAATAAAGGTATTCAAAATTCCTAAAGGAATAGGAAATTTATATTATAACAATGTATTCACGCTTAGCATAAATGATTCCTGAGGTAACGGATACAAAATGGAATTGAAAAGATACAGCACAATTCAATGTGGTAATTTTCTTACCTAGAAAATAGCAAATACATGGAACAGACTTCCAGCATATGTCGTGAACAGTAACACGGTAAGTGAATTCAAGAATAAGTTGGACAAGACCATAGAAACTCTCCAAGCGTTTAGACTGATTCGCTCTACATAACAGCAAATGGAGTTTCCGCGAATGGACTAAAAAGTCTTTCACACATTCAATCTCCTTGTCTCTCTCTCTCTCTCTCTCTCTCTCTCTCTCTCTCTCTCTCTCTCTCTCTCTCTCTCTCTCTCTGTCGTAGGATATTGTGAACTTTTGGTAAATGTTTAATTCTTTCTTTCATCTACAATTTGACATCAAACCTCCAACTTATTCCTGATGTCTACATTAGTACAATTGCACAATCAATGTTCCAGATATAAGGTATATAGCTACATTAAGCAAGCGTATATGAAAACTACTCCATTTTGCGAAAAATGAAAACGGTGCGCACTCCTTACTATGACTATCTTCTTTCACGTGATTTTTCATCAAACCATTCTGTTGTAAAACCATGTTCCCAAGTTCATCATTTTATACATTCAGCTTTTTTCTAATTCTTTCAAATATATACCAAAGACTACAGTAATTAAGTTATCATCGAAAAATATAAGTATTTGTTCTAATCTCAATTAAGAAAAAAAAAGATAAACATATTCCGTATTAGTCTCTCATTGTCCTCAAAGGCGTCAGACATCAGGCAAGACTAGAAAGAAACCATTTGCACGCTACTCAGTAGACTGTCAACTTAATCAAGATTAGCCCTCGTTTCACACACACACATGCATACACGCACCTTCATATTTGTTGTAGAAATCACGTTAGCTTATATCGTAATGTTCATATTTTAAGCATTAAATACTTATGCCATAATGTTTATGATAATGATTAGCCATCAATATAATTAGGTGTATATTCCCATTTTAAAGGCTTATACTTTATGCTTTCATTTATAAGCCTCTCACATGAATTAATATTATGCAATTGGACAACTTTTGGAAGAATAGTCGTTTTGTATTACTATAGGCCTACTTTGATTTGAAACTAATTCATTATAGACCAGCAATAAGACAGACCTTTATATCATTAAAAGTCTATCATATGAGCTAGATATATGTGTTATCATAGTTTGTTATATGCGTTAAGGTTTATTTTTAGGCATATTATCGTAACAACTGTAGGTCAACCATTACTTTTCCTGTGACTCCTTAATTTTTGTAAAAATATTCTGTATTTATTTTTTTTCCATTTTTGAAAAATAAAAGAAAATTGGCAATCTGTAAGATTTATAACTTAAATTGCATCCAAAACTTCATTGCCAACATCCATTATATCAATTTCGTATTTTATTAGCTCAAGTCATTATAATATAATCTGAAAACAGCATCAGCTCATTTATAGACTTAATGATATGAGCTAATTTTACTCATTAGTGTTAAGCACCAGCTGCATTCCATTATATAGTTTAGGAAACCATTAGTGAACGACATGCAGTGTAATGGTTTCTACCACATTCATACTTTGAATGCTGAATCTTAGATAATTTTCTCAACAATTCGCTGCTTCATAAACAGCTTTAAAGACCCATCTACAGGGCGCCAAACATCCCCACACACTCTGTGCCATTCATCACCAAGATCGAGAAAGTTATTTCTATACCATGTTCATTATCAAATAAATCGGCATTGTGGGAGTTCCAACCAAACCTGCTACTTAAATAAAGTCCAACGCTTATTAGTCAATTGACTTGTATTTTACCTATACGAATGAGTTTTTTCATAATTATATCTTATTTGCTATAGTAAGATGAAAATATGATATTGTCATATACTCGTATACCAAACAATACCCTGTTTTTACTGAAAAAAATTACTCCTTTTAACAAATAAATCTATATACAGATGATAATATGGTAACAGTAGGTAGTTCTGTCCTTATCTAAACATGGTTCAAACAAAATAATTAAAAACAAACACAAAATAAGGGATTTTCATGCAGTTTTGTTTATCAATTTCTTTAATTGATCCTTCTTTTCAAATCATTAAACATTACAAAGTAACTAAAGAAGAAATGCGATCAGAACGAAATATTATATAATGCAATATATAATGGGGTAACTGTACACAATGAACTTTAAAATGTCAGGTGAAATATCCGAAGAAAGGTTAAATTAATTATGAGAATTACCTAATAAAAATAGAAAGTAAATTTATTTTCTTACTAATTAGCCATTAAAGTACATCAACAAGTACTGAATTATTTAGTTCTGATGTAAGAGTAGATTTCATTATGAATCTTCATTGGTACGTATGAGAGGTATAAAGATTTGATATTTTTAGCAGATTCTCTGCATTCCCTTTCCCTGTTTAATATGAATGTAAAATCTCTATGTTGACCTTTTGTCTTTTAACATGAGAATCGAGCAGCTAAATGTATTCTTAACAACGGGTTCCTGGCTCCTAACTACTCACTCCGCAAAATTAATTTGCGGGCACTTTATCACTTAATAGATGGGTACAAAAGCTTCCAAGCTTATATTAATTACTGTAATTGGTCATTTTCCTGTACCCACAAAAAAAGCATTCTTAATTAAAATCTTAAAGCTTTAATCTTATCCAATTCTACCTTGAAATGATTTGGGATAATACTTAGTTATAATTTCTGACAACCTTTTGTCGTAACTTTAGCATTATTATTATTATTATTATTATTATTATTATTATTATTATTATTATTATTATTATTATTATTATTATTATTATTACTTGCTACGCTACAACTGTAGTTGGAAAAGCAGGATGCTATAAGCCCAGGGGCTCCAACAAAGGAAATAGTCCAGTGAGGAAAGGAAACAAGGAAAAATAAAATGTTTAAGTAGAGTAACAACACCAAAACAAATATCTCCCACATAAACTATAAAAACTTTAACAAAACAAGAGGAAGAGAAACAAGACAGAAAAGCGTGCCTGATTGTACCCTCAGGGAAGAGAACTCTACCCAAAGACATTGGAAGACCATGGTACAGAGGCTATGGCACTATCCAAGACTAGAGAACGATGGTTTGATTTTCGAGTGTCCTTCTCCTAGAAAAACTGCTTATCATAGCTAAAGAGTCTCCTCTACCGTTGAAAAGAAGAAAGTGGCCACTGAACAATTACAGCGCACTAACCCCTTGGGTGAAGAGGAATTGTTTGGTAATCTCAGTGCTATCAGATGTAAGAGGACGGAGGAGAATAAGTAAAGATTAGGCCAGACTATTCGCTGTGTGTGTGTAGGCAAATGGAAAATGAACCATAACCAGAGAGTAGTGTCTGGCCCGTCAAAAGAACCCATAACTCTCTAGTGGTAGTATCTCAATGGGTGGCTGGTCCCCTGGCCAACCTACTACCTGCCAAGCTCTTTAT
>NC_090731.1:128466333-128468833 GCF_036898095.1 Palaemon carinicauda
AAGCAGATGTACGTCAGAGAGTCAATGGAGGTTGCAAAGTGTTGGGGGTAGTTAAGGGAGTAGTAAAAAATAGAGGGTTGGGCATGAATGTAAAGAGAGTTCTATATGAGAAAGTGATTGTACCAACTGTGATGTATGGATCGGAGTTTTGGGGAATGAAAGTGATGGAGAGACAGAAATTGAATGTGTTTGAGATGAAGTGTCTAAGGAGTATGGCTGGTGTATCTCGAGTAGATAGGGTTAGGAACGAAGTGGTGAGAGTAAGAACGGGTGTAAGAAATGAGTTAGCAGCTAGAGTGGATATGAATGTGCTGAGGTGGTTTGGCCATATTGAGAGAATGGAAAATGGTTGTCTGCTAAAGAAGGTGATGAATGCAAGAGTTGATGGGAGAAGTATAAGAGGAAGGCCAAGGTTTGGGTGGATGGATGGTGTGGAGAAAGCTCTGGGTGATAGGAGGATAGATGTGAGAGAGGCAAGAGAGCGTGCTAGAAATAGGAATGAATGGCGAGCGATTGTGACGCAGTTCCGGTAGGCCCTGCTGCTTCCTCCGGTGCCTTAGATGACCGTGGAGGTAGCAGCAGTAGGGGATTCAGCATTATGAAGCTTCATCTGTGGTGGATAATGTGGGAGGTTGGGCTATGGCACCCTAGCAGTACCAGCTGAACTCGATTGAGTCCCTGGTTAGGCTGAAGGAACGTAGAGAGTACAGGTTCCCTTTTTGTTTTGTTTTTTTGTTGATGTCAGCTACCCCCCAAAATTGGGGGAAGTGCCTTGGGTATGTGTGTGTGTGTGTGTGTATATCTCAGATTTTACGCTTAATCACCTCCCTGCAAATTTTCAGCGAAAGTTCTCTCATTCATCGCCGTGTTTCATACATCTATTCTTTCTCACCCACCTATTATGTCCATCCTATTTCGTTTTTTTTTTTTCCCAAGCGTTTTCTTTAGTAGCTCATTTCTCCCCTCCTCTATACTTTTTCACATCCTCGGACTTTCTCTTGCTATTCTAGACCGCATTTCCGACATTCCTCTCTCTCTCTCTCCGGAGAGTAGTTACTGCTTCGTACCAGTGTATCTAAAGATTTTTCCTTCCCACTCCATTATGTAAATGCTGCAATCTTTTTATTTATGTCTGTTAAGTTGAATAGTGTACTGCAGTTCCATATAGTATAGCAGGTATGTTTTCCTTATTAATGTCTTTTAGAAACTTCCAGCTAAATTATAAAATCAAATCTAAATATTTACTATGATTTTTTTAATATTTTTCTTCTTAAAAATTGTGTTATGTTGCAGCCTTTTATATCTGATTTCTCTTATTCTCTATATTTATTTTCTTTTTTGAATAACCTCCATTGTTTATTTGGATATCTTGATGGCGGAAAAACCCTTAGAGGATTTTTGTATCCTTTTCCTTAAAACCGCCTCATATTACTGTTTTTCCCTCACGGTACTATTTTCTTGTTTTTAATTAACTCCGTAATTCTCTCTCTCTCTCTCTCTCTCTCTCTCTCTCTCTCTCTCTCTCTCTCTCTCTCTCTCTCTCTCTCTCTCTCTCTCTCTCTCTCTCTCTCTGCAAAGCAGAATCAACAGAGGTTCCTTCCCTCACATTCCTTTTTGCCTCATAAGCCAATGGTATTTAGCCATTTAACAAAACGTTTTCAGGTTGTATCCGAAATGAACAAAAAAAGAACTGATAAGAAAGAAGAAACATCAAAAGTGCTCTGCCAGGACACCATCATATAATAATCACAGTAATGGGGCCTAGAAACGACAATACTCGTTACTTGATGGGGTAGGAAACTATCCATCAGATATCATCTTTCTTTTATGAATTACCTCATTCTAACCTTTGGAAATGTGAAAGAAACTTTTGTTATGAGTTACGAGATTACATTGCAGCCACGATGTCATTCTTTAACACCATCCTAAAAACGGAATTGGAGGTCAAAAAGAAAAATTAAAAAAGGTAGATAGAAATAAAAAAAGACGAAAAGTGGAAATCAATTTTGTTTAGTAACACCATCCTGAAAAAAAGAATACGTGGCAAATCAAATGTTAGATGGAAATAAAAGAACGAAAGTGGTAAACAATTTTCGATAAGAAAAAATTGGAACATACGAAAACGGAAAACTAACAAATCCATTACACGGAGAAAGGAAAACACCATCGAATATTTTAGTTCAAATATTTCCGTATCATGTCATTGTTGATTGCCTGTTTGATTCTTCTGCTGGAATACTAATAGAAAAAAAATGTGTCAAATTCACAATACAATATATTCGAGGGCAAGAGAGGGAGCACTGCCAGTCAAAAATAAAAACATCGTCACAGAAATATTAACATTCCATATTAACGCTAGTGCCTTGTGGCTCCCTCCCTGTTCAGATAAGGTAATAATGGTAAAGAACAATGACAAAATAAGAAAAAAAACAAGAATCTCTTTTACTGGAAGAGATTAAGAAAGGGCAACAGAATGCTGTGATAAATTTACAGAGAGCCA
>NC_090731.1:128473833-128503833 GCF_036898095.1 Palaemon carinicauda
TGCTCTACGTAGCCTTCTTCCTGCACGATCCTTTCGAAGTTCTTGACAAAGTCAGCTGCAGCCTTTGTCTCCGCACTAGCAGCCTCTCCGTGGCGAACAACTGAATGAATCCCTGACCGTTTCTTAAATTTCTCGAACCAGCCACGAGATGCCTTGAAATCATCTAAGGAAGGCTCGGTAAAACTCTCCCCAGCATCACCCCCAGAGCTCTCCTCCTTCAAGTCCGTAAAGATGGAGTGCGCCTTTTCGCAGATGACGGTCTCGGTGATGGTGTCGATAACGATCTCTCTGTCCTTGATCCACACTAGCAGAAGTCGTTCCATCTCTTCTATGATAGGGCTACGGCGTTTTGAAATTATGGTGGTCCCCTTAGAAGGTTTCACTGCTTTAATAGCTTCATTCTGTTTAAGGATTGTCGAGATCGTCGACATATTACGGCCATACTGTTTAGCAAGTTCACTCACGCAGATGCCACGCTCATGTTTTTCAATAATTTCCTGCTTAACGTCTAAAGAAAGCATTTCCTTCTTCCTTTTCTCACCACTACCACGACCACTCGCAAAACTAAGCCTTTTAGGTTCCCATACTTTATGTAAATTACCGTTAAAGGCTGAACGTAAAAAAGCTCGATTAAAACACAGTTAATAGCAGAACGCACAGGGCACAACCGCAAGAAGCCGACAAGAACAGAGGACTGACCCAAGCCGAGCTAATTGAGGGTCCCTCCGAGGTCAAAGTGCTGCCTTCTATCGGCGGAAATAAAAAACACATCAGGCGTTATGAGCACCGACTATGCGTACGAGTATTGTTTACTTCGGGTGTCGAAAAAACATTCGGGTGTAGAGTAGGAACGTGTTCGAATTGTACTTCGCGTGTAGAAAAATTCGGATGCAACCAGTACGACGAAAATTGCTTACTTCGTGTGTCGAAATAAAATTCAGGTGTAGAGTAAAAAATTTGCTCGAATTTTACTCTGGATGCTGGAAAATTCGGATGCAGATACGTTCGTGTGTAGAGGTTCCACTGTATGTATATATGCATATATACATACATACATACATACATATATATATGTATATATATATATATATATATATATATATATATATATATATATATATATATATATATATATATATATATATATATATATATATATATATATATATATATATATATATATACATACATATATATATATATATATATATATATATATATATATATATATATATATATACATATATATATATATATATATATATATATATATATATATATATATATATATATATATATATATATATTTCAATGAGTCATTCGACGTCAATGACTCTTTATGTCAGAATCCTAGAAAACTCTAAATCAATCAATCACTAAGGCACCTTCAATTCCTTATTAGGTTTTATATATCTTTTTTTTTACATATTGGAAGTCTGTTATGTTGAGCATTGATCTGAATTAAACTTCTTTTATAGTAATAATAATAGTAATAATTAGTCTTTTTGTTATATCCTAAATAATCAAACTTATATTTGGTAAAGACTTCTCAGTTTTCGTGAATGATTTGAGTTGCCTGATCTTTTCATTTTTCATCGAAATCACTATTTTCCTTTTGCTTAGTAGTTCATCTTGATTATTACGATATTATTCCTTGTTTAGAGTTCATTTTTCATTTTAATAATAACTTCTTTTTTCACCCGGTTTTGGTACATAATAGTGATTTCTAGCATTCCCTTTACGCTTTACTCATGACCTTTCACCTAGGCTCATTTTGTGATACATATGGATATTATAACAATACATTCATCTGTTATAACAATCTATTCTCTATACGGGCAACAAAATCATAAAGAACGGATATAAAATAGAAAGATGATACTCTGGTTGGGAATATGATTAAAATTTTTCTATATATTTCAGTGTTAAATAAAAAACAAAACCTACAATTAATGAAAAGGTTAACTACATAAAAATGTGCAAATATTTCATCCACATAATCTAAAAAAAAATATCACAGACGTTGCTGTTTTACACTTCATTCAAATATAAGCTGCATTGTAGTGACCGTACTCGTCTACTACATATTACAATAACTTCAAGTGGGGAAAAATACAAAAAAAGTAAATGAAACAAGTTATGGTCCAGAAAGATTTCATTCAAGAATCTTTTTTTTTTTTTTTTAACCGAATAGTTATTGCATAAGTGAGAATATATTTATATCAAATATATACTAGGATTATAGCAACATACATACGAGCATATAATAAGAAAAGAAATCTAAAAAAAAATGTAGGTCGAGATTTTAAATAGAATGATGATTCTATTTTCTAATTATGTTTTCATAAGACTCTTGACTAGGATTATTTTGTATTACTAAATAAGAGGTGTATTGTTTTGGTGTAATTAGGTCCAGACTAATTAAGCTCATTAAAATATACATATTTTCTCTATTTTTTGGAAATATATTGAATAATGTTCTACATTATTTTGCTTATATTCATGTTAAAATAAACAAATTTCTTAGTGCATCTAAAATTGATGGAAAAAGTATTTTTTTATATATATGAACAAGAATTGCAGTTATCATTTCATATCGTAAACACAGCATGCATCATACACCTCTACATACTCTTCCTGCATCTTTCCTAACATTTATCCTTCAATTCTCAAGGCCTTTTCACCTCCATTCTTCTACAATCCTTTCACTAACCTACTCTCCTCCACTCTTCCCCCATAACTGAAACCTCGAGGACTAAATATTCTGATGTAATCTATATTAACCTTTTTTACCCCTTCCACATATCTTCACATTCATCCCTTATCAATACTTCTCCGACCACATATATAATGGAAACCATTCATGTCTATGGTTTCAACGCTTTTTGTTATTTTGATTCACTTTTCTACATGTTGGTGGGTTTAATCATCTTTTTTGGGCTAGAGCCATGTCGTCCTGATGGAAGTTCCCTTCGGCTGCTTCCTACTGTATAATATTTCTGCGAGTGATATTACAAGAGATTTATCGTCAGGTATCACGGGGTTCAAACCCCCGGAACGACTATCCGTAGATATCGTTTATAATCAGGGACGTATCCTAAGATAACCATAGATATCTGCATCCCAATAGACTCATCTTTTCATACATTACAATTTTGTGATCCGCTAACTATTCAAATAAATATCTTATCGAGCTTTCTATATTTATGTTTCTTTCCTCGGTTTTTTTGTATTTCTGTAACTCACTTATTTTTTGCATTGTACAGAAAGACTTAAGCAACTAATTCTATTCTTCCGAAATCCTAATTAATAGTCATAGATTCATCTCATAGCTCCTATTCATACTTATTATCTTACACTCTCTCCGCATCCTTCGATATTGCTCATCATCCATATCCTATCCATACCTAACTGTTAATCATCTGTACATACCATCATCGTCCTGTCTATATTCTTGGCTTCCGTGTCTCCAATATCTAGTAGCTTCCTATATTTTAGTCTTTTGCACCCTGCATCTCATTCCCCTTTTTATCTTTGCATCTTCCTCATATTCCATCTATTACTTTTTATATCCCATATCTCCTAGCCCTCCTTATCATTCAGCCATTTGCACTTTCCATCTCTTATTCGTCATTTTACGTCCTTTTTAACCCTGTTTGTCCCCTCCATTTTTCAGTCTTTTGTTCATTCCATCTACCATCTTATCCTATCTATCGGTCCTTTGAATCATCCTTATCCATTCCTTTCTATCCTTCATTCTTTTATTTTTCTTATCTCCTATCCATTCACGTCCTTCATTTGTTTCACCATCTATCTTCTATCAATTCTATACCTCTGTTATCTGCAACCCCATTCTCCCATCCCTTCTAATCCTACAATCTTTTACACTGTCTACGGCCCCTCCATTACGATCTTTCTGACTTCTAAACTTTCTAAACAATTCCTGTGTTTCTGCTTCTGACATCTTCTATCTCTCATCCCCTCCTATGTTTTGTTCCACCTATTTCCCGAAGCTTCCTACGTTGCAGTCTTTTGCTACATTCTCTCTCATCCGTTCATAGTTTTCACTCTTTGTATTTTCTTTCTTCTATCTCTTACCTTTATCATATACAATTTCCTATCCCTATCTATCTTACTGTATTTTACACCTCCAATTTACTATAACTTTCAATCTTTAGCACCTTAAAATAATATCGTTTTCAGAGGTTTGCACCTTCCATAATCCATCCCTTCCTAACTTTCAGTCTTTTCAAACTTCCAATTCATATCTGTTCCTTTCATTTTTTACTTTACACTTTCCTTCTCTCGTCCTTTCTTACCCTTTAGTCTTTTATACCTCACTTGTCCTACACTCTCCTATCCTTCCGTTTTTTCATATGCTACTTCTTGTTACTTCCTATCCTTCAGCCATTAGCACCTCTCATCTCTCATTTTTTTTTATCCTTCATTCTTTACATCTCTGATCTATCTTTCCCTATCCCTCTGTGCTTTACACCCGCAGTCCCCCATCACCTTCTATTCTTCAATTGTTAGTAACCTAACTCTCACCCTTTCTTATCTTTCAGTTTTAATAATTCATTTTCCATACCATTCGGTCTTTTGTATCTTCTTTCTTTTGTGCCTTTCTTTCCTTTAAGGTCTAAAATTCATAGTAAAATGCAAAAGAGAGAAATGCTGTAATTTACAAACGAGTGAACCGGTCATTAATGAAGAACATATATCAGAGATGTGACGGAAACATATCACATTAATGATTCCTCAGGCTTCTATCAGATCTCTGTAAATTTGCTTTCTAGAGGATATAGAATCGGAAAATTATATTCATTCTTATATGAAGATAGTTCAGGATATAAGATTTTTTTTTTTAATAAATAGAAGTTTAATAAATCGAAGTAGTTCTGAAGTTAAAAGCTCGGGGGATATCAGACTGATTTGATTTTGCAGGTAACTTCTCCTGAGTACAGCTTTATTTGAAGACCAAGCAATGTGCAATTCACATTGTTTCATATTATTGATGGGTTTTATTTGGCTATATTGTACCAGTTTCATCTAAGGCATTGGAATAGATTAGCTTTTGGCATAAACTCGTTTATTGTAAATAATTCTTCGTCACTCATTTTTTTCATTTAAGCCTAAAGCTAATATACCATTTCCTTTTTATATTTTATCATAATATAAATCGTCGAAATTTCAAATTGATTATTGTTTATTTTCTTAATCAAACAGATGGCATTATTTTCCATCATTACCACCTCTTAAAGTTTTAAAGGTTTAAAGGTCCCTCATGAATAGTAGAGGCAAGGGACAGTGATATCACCCTATCAAGCAGGACTATGTCCTACACTACAGTATATACACAGCGCCAAGCCCCCTCTCCAGCCAAGCTAGGAGCAAGGAGACCTAGGCAATGGATGCTGATGACTCAGTAGATAAACCTATAGCCTCCTCCGAACTCCACATTCTTAGCTCACAAGGATGGTGATGTTGCAGCGACCATAGGAACTAACTAGTTTGAGCAGGAATCGAATCCCAGTCTATCGTTCACCAGTCTGGGACGTTTGCACATCGGCCTTCATTGTCTCCTACTTAGGTTCAGACTTAATGCATTCTTGAAATGGCATAAAAGATGTCGGCAGAGTGGAAGTGAGAAACTAGCAAGTCTTGAATACGAATTTTTTAAAATCAGCTACGAATTGTCATAAAAAAAACTTTGTGAAAATATTAATTACTGAAAGAGTATAAATGTCAGAAGTTTGAACCGCCAAAAAAGTTATTCTGTAATATTTCTTTAAAAACTTGTATAATTGTCTGAAGTTCAGAAACGATGAATTGCACTTGGTGAAATTGTATTGTTGCTCCATTAACGTAATGCTCATTGCAACCTTATTTCCAAACCTACCATGTTATCTTAAGTTCTTGAACGCCTTTTGGCTAAACATTTAAATAGTTATGCTGAATGTAATTTTCTGTTCCCTGGATTGCATTTTGATTTTTGCAAAGTCCTTGGAGTATGTGATGCCCTTCAAGTTTTATCATGCTGTGCAGAAATTCCTTGATTGTAGTCAGGAAGTTCATATGTTTGACCCTGTCACTCACGAGGCCATTTTTTTTTTTTTTTTTCAATGAGGGGATTTTTCTAGCCTAATTATTGAATTTTTAAGTAATAGAGTGTAAAAATTGGGTGTTGATATGCACCATAGGGACTTTAAAAGTATAATATCTAGTGTTCTT
Organism: Palaemon carinicauda; assembly: GCF_036898095.1. Classification (NCBI taxonomy): domain Eukaryota; kingdom Metazoa; phylum Arthropoda; class Malacostraca; order Decapoda; family Palaemonidae; genus Palaemon; species Palaemon carinicauda. The sequence continues at coordinate 128,480,065 of NC_090731.1, forward strand.
TAAGATAGTGTTCTAGGCCAACTAAGTTTCATACCATATACTTATGATATGTAGCTTAGCCTTAAAAACAAACTTGTTGCATATGCAGAGGATGTTAGTTTCCTTACACCAATCCCATCTAAAATTATGCCTGTGGTTACTGAATCCCTTAATAGAGGTCTAGCTAGATCAATACGTGATGCAATTTATGGGGCATGAAGTTGAACCCTAACAAAACTCAGAGGATAAATGTAACTAAGTCAAGGAAAATGAATCCTCAACATCTACACATTTTAGTAACAATATATCTTTAACTATACATTTACCCCTCAATTAAAATTCGAGGAGTGGTTCTTACTTGCAAATTTATCTTTGAAACACACATCCGGCCGGTTTTTTTTTTAATTACATAAAAGAATTGGCCTTATGAGGGCGTTTAAGATTTTTGGTATTCAATCTATCATGTTTTGTGTATTTTTCTCATGTCTAGTCTTCAGCTGCTGACTTATATCATGAGTTGTTAGAAAATAGATTCCTTATCCCTGATCTGAATATCATATTCTGGAAACGTTGTTCAGTTACTTATTTGTGAATATTGCATAAGATATTTAAAAATTCTAATCAGTCTTGACTTGATCATAACGCTCAGTATTACAGAGTAATCTGGAAGGCTTATTTTAACTCTGGCCAGATTATGGAATGATATTCCATTAAGGTGGTTGAATCGGTGAAACGTCAGAAGTTCCAACTTGTTGCAAATTGGCATTTTTCTAGTGATCAGATTGAGAAAAGTCAAGTCTCGTTCCGTAGTTTATATATGGCTGATTTATTTTCATGCTGTTGCAGATCTTGATGCATTTGGATTTTTATATAATTTCTAATAAATAGTTTATCCGTTATTTTTATATTTCATTTCTGCACTATGCTTCATTCTATGTTATGGCCGATGAGCTTGTAGCATCCTGCTTTTCCTAAAAAGATAATAATAATAATAATAATAATAATAATAATAATAATAATAATAATAATAATAATAATAATAATAATAATAATAATAATAGTAATAATAATAATAATAATAATTTCTCTTAAGTTCCTGAGGCTTTTACTCTCCTTTTCTTGAAACATTTTGTTAACCTACTCTAAAACACATACACCAAGAAAACTCTGGAAACTTTGAAATGAATTAATAGGTTTGGATAATTATTACAGATGAAAATATTTACAATATCTATATGAGTGATCTTGACATGAATTCCATTATGGATATTGATGAAAAACTTATTATGTGTTGCCTTTAGAACCAGCCAATCCATTATTCTTATCTTTCGCCATTAAGATGATTTAATGCGCTTTAAAAGGAAGCCGAAGATAATTACAGTAAACAATGCTAATTTGTTGAAGAGCTCTCACAAATTTGCAACTGTTTTTTACGTTGCATAACTTGGCGCAAACGCTACTTCCACTTAGTGCCGTTGCAAAAGTTTTAATTTCAGGCATAAAGCTATTTTCTTTCATCTCTGTTATGGTTTATCTCCTTTCTTTTTCGATATGTACGTGTTCTCTGGAAGTTTTTATCACCTTGCGTTACTTATTTTCTCTTACACTTTCGGAGTTGGGCTGTTTCTCTTGCTCCCCTATGTCACCATCGCAGACGATAACTCGGGCTTTGAACCATCACTCTGGCTCTTAGCTTTTTCCCTTTTTGTTAACTTCTATCTAATTGATCATCTCAAACCATGAAGCCACTATTTTTTTATGATTTTTTCTCATTCCAATAGCCTTGATCAAATATTTTAAACTGTTTTTGGAAGGCTAATAAAGTTTGTATATTTTGATTTCAACTAAATATAATCTAACACTCACTATCATTAAGTTTTTCGATAAAGGAGTGAGAGAGTGTAGCAAGAGAAGTGACTGATCTGGCTAGTCTCTCAGCCCTTGATCACTTTTCCATTCATTCGCATCATACTTCCTTATTTTTTTTTTTAGTTCCATTTCCCTTTATTCCTATTTCCGTATCATTTCTTTTCACTATCATCCCCCTTTTCCATGCATCCTTTTGTCTTCCCGCTACCTGTTCTTCCTCAGTTCTCCCCGTCTCTCTCTGACATCTCCCTCTTTCCAGCATTGACTTCCTCTCCCCAACCACCTCCAATTTGACCCCTCACCCCCAGCCCCAAACCCCACTCTTCCATCCCTCCTCTTCTCCTTGGGCGAAATTCGCATGGAACAATCGCATCCCAAATCTTATAGGCTGAATGTAAACGTCTAATTTTCACTTCTTGGCTTTCTTGCTGCGTCCTGCCATCAGATTTCGCTGCAATGGAATGAGAGGGAGAGGAGAAAATGCCAAGGAACAGTAACAGGAAGATGCTTATTTGCCATTGTCTGAGTGAAATGAAGGGCACAAAGAAATAGAAATCAAGAACAGGAGTAGAAAATATTTTCTTCCATTTTTATCGGGTAGTATGATAGTACAGGGAATAGTCGGCTAACATGGAGAAGGAATTGGCTCCCTCTGGTAATTATTGACAGTTCTGCCTTCCAATAATGGTTTGGTTATTGTATAATTATGTTAATGATAGGGGAAGTACAGTTGTTGGAATAGATAAAGGTTAAGACAGTGATTTGTCTGCTACCTTTGGGGATAAATGAGAATTACGCCTTCTAAACAAAGATTAGGGAAATAAAAGGATAGGAAGGTGTAGGGAATTAGACTCTAGAGGTAAAAGAAGTGTAGAAGGTAAAATTAAATGATAGATGTATATATTTCATCATTCAATGTTCTGCGTCTTATTTTCTGTTTTTATTTTATTCAGAGACTTGTTAGATGGGTTAGACTTAATAGACTATCACTACGGAAAAGTCTGCAAGAGTTATGAATATTTCAGCTTCTTCCATTTGGTTCTTTGAAGATCTTCTAGAAAAACTATATTTTAATTTTTTTCCTCTCTAACGTTGAAGAATAAAAACTTCATAGAAAAAAAAATCGGTATGAATTCGTCTTTCAATATCTTTATGTTTTTCTGTTTTATATAATTTCATACAACCACCCTCTACCCAACACATTTTGGTATATCACTGCATTTCTTCTTGGAAGAACTATCATAAAACATTTACCTTCATCTAATCATTAGTAAGTAAAAACAGTAGCTTCCATCAATATCGAGTATTTATCTAAACCTATGAATATTCCTATTTACATTTTCTCATCCTCGTTCTTTCTTGTTTGATTCAATCAACATTTTGAACTTTATTGAATTTATATAAGCAAACTTAACTTCTCTTACTTTGCTATAAATATCTCTCTCTCTCTCTCTCTCTCTCTCTCTCTCTCTCTCTCTCTCTCTCTCTCTCTCTCTCTCTCTCTCTCTCTCTCTCCATTCTAGTATCTCCCTCACCCTTAACCACTTCTTTATGGATATCCTATAACAACTTTGATGTCCAGATACATCCTTTTGCCTTTTGCCACAAATCCAACCCTAAATGAAAACAGGAAATTTAATTAGTTGCTTATTGACAATGGTCGTACAAATCTATCCGCTTTACTTTCTATTTTACTATCCCATATTTATGTTTGGAATTATAACCAATTTCCCTCTCGAGAAATCCGTAACGATAAAAAAAGAAATGCTGGTTTTGATCTTGATTAACTAAAAATAATCCTGGAACTGCATGGATATGTTAGGAGGTAAATGAAATTTGATTGAAAATGGTAGAAATATCGAATTTATGACAGTTTCCTGATAACTGTATTTTGGCTTAAATGCAAATGGAGTTGATTCCTAATTGCCATGAGTACGATCTCAAAAGTCTGGCAGTCTTTGTTAATGATCATATTGAAATATTATCAAATTACTTTCTCTCGTTTCAAGGTTTTCTCTTATTACCAACTCAACCCTTTGTACCCATCAATAGAATATCTCAGGAATTGAATAACAGAATTTGATTAAGCTTATTGTGTATGGTTATTCGGCGACTATTATTTGTGATGGACATAATCCCCAAAAATTCAGTCACCCAATTGATGACGCTTCGTGAATACATTTGGCTAAATATCATCAGATGCTGTTCTTCTGTTCTTCAGATGAGTTGATTAAGAATGCTGAGGAAAGGAAATACACCAGAACTTAATGGGATTACCCGTAAGAGGTTACAATACTGTAGATATAGTGCGATTGTCTGCCCAAGATTTGTAAGGTAGTTTTGGATGAGGAAATGTTCCAAAGGAATTGTATAAACACAAAGATAACGATTATATTTGTAAATATTATATATCCAAATGCCATTCAGTATACTATTGAAAGTTTATATTATGGCAGGATTTTGATAAGGAAAATTAGACAAGGTACAAAGATGTTTGTAAATGAACAATGAAGCTTTACACAACAAACAAATGTGTATCCAAGTATTTGTTAGGATTACTTATGTTGAAAACTCGAAACCAAGGAGAAAATGTTCTGCGTGACATACATGGACCTAGAAAAAAAGAAGTTTAAGTCATAAGATATCATGAGAGTGTAAAATTAAACTCGCATTAACGGTTTGTGAGGCCGTTAACCTTTTGATAAAATTTCCCTCAAAATACAAAATATTCGACTCTTATAATCCTCACCAGAAAACTCCCACACTTAATGATCTCCGTTAGCAGATCATATTTCATCAGCACCAAAGAATCATCCTTTTCAATGGCCGTAACCTAATGTGCTGTCTTTTCTTTACCTCTGCATATCATATATCCATTATCCTTTCTCTCCTAACTACTAATTAATGAGGCCGTTATGTTATCTGCTTCTTTGTTCTTCCCATTCCTTTTATGAATCCCCTCCTTCGTTTTAGACTCGAGTCTTAGCTATAAAAGCCATTTGGGGGAAAACAATGCCTTCGCTTATCTACTCCCTTGCCTCCGATATCATTATATCGAAATATTTCTCTTTTCAGATTCCCTTTCTTCTAAGTATAAAAATTCTTCTCGTCTACGGTTATCAGTTCCTGATATGTTTTATGTATTTATTCCAATGCGAGTTTCACCTGAAAGACAAAAGTCATTTTGTTCACAAACCCGTTTCCTCTTTCATAATCCATAAGTCTCGGTTGATGACTTTCCCTTTTTCTCTTTTCCTCTTCCTTCCTCCTTTTTTATGTCCAGAAGGGTTTTTTTTATAGTTTGCCTTCTAAACATATCATTACCTTTTTATGCTTCTTCTCCTGGTAATCTTTGATTCATATTTCTAAAAACTTCAGTGATATAGTAAGATTTATTGATATCCTTTATACATATATATATATATATATATATATATATATATATATATATATATATATATATATATATATATATATATATATATATATACATATATATATATATATATATATATATATATATATATATATATATATATATATATATATATATATATATATATATATATATATATATATATATATATATATATATGTATGTATATATATATTTATATATGTATATATATATATATATATATATATATATATATATATATATATATATATATATATATATATATATATATATATATATATATACTGTATATATACATACATATATATATATATATATATATATATATATATATATATATATATATATATATATATATATAATGAATATTTCTATTCCTTCACCCTATCGAATTATTCTTATTTATATATACCATTTCATATTACTCTTTTTTATCTAGTCAATTCATCCCATTCTGATCTTTGGGCTATACCTATTTTTATCTAATTTCTCCCAATTCTTAATTCCTTCGCGTCTTTCTTTATTCCTCTGTCTCTTATCTGATAACCTCTCCCAACTTTGTGCGTCTTCTTCCGGCCCAAGGGTGAAAGAAGAAACGGGCAATCACATACCAATTCTTAGACCGCATATAAATGTCTAATTTTCACTCCATGCAGCCCCCCACCCCACCCCCTCTCCCCCTCACCCCCTCTCCCTCACTCAGGCTCTTCCTCCTCCCCGACCAGCCACTGCCACTCCCAACAGATTCGCCCAGGAAAGCATTAGGAGGAGAAGAGAGGGAGAAAAAATGTGGAAAAACAGGAAGGAGCTTCGTTATGTACGAGCAACTAAAACGGCCATTAATACGAGGAATATATCAAGGAAGTGACAGAGACATATCGCGGTGTAGAACTCCGGGTAAACTTTGACTTTAAGCGGAGTTGCGTTAGAAAAATGACGTAGAGGAAAGATGCAATGAATTACGCATGTTTTGGTGAGTTCGCTCGTAAAGGGATGTGTTCATCTAGAGGAAATGCTGGGTAAATAATGATCAGAATCGAGTTGCTTTAAAGATGTAATACAAAAGGAGAGCCTCGTTTTAAAGGAAGGAATTCGTATAAATAACACTTTAAACAGATTGAATATATTGCAAAGGGGTAATTGATGCTCTGACGTCATCCGTGACATAATGAGAGATTGCATCACTGCCTGACATTATATAATCAGCTATGACATATTAATGACACTAAGGTATACAGAATGTTATTCCCATTTCCAATGTGTTTGCTGTTTATGTCAACATGTTTTTGTAAAAATAAACTCATAAACGAAAAGTATTTGTCCTTAAAACCTGTTAGAAAGAGCAAAATATCTCCATATGGAAAAAGGCTATTAAAAAAACTTTGATTTAAGAAAGGCTGGCCTTAGTACCTTATGTGTGACATTGAAAATGATTCTGTTCAAGTAAGTCGTTATTTTTTTCTTTCTCTTTTTTGTGTTATTTCGTCATGTTTTCCTCGTAATATCATCATTACTTCCAGCAAGATAATCCATGAAGAAAATATAATCAAATACTCACTCGTTGAAGAAAATCTTGAAATCTACGTTTCAGCTCGAGTGCAAATTAACAGCATCTCTCTCTCTCTCTCTCTCTCTCTCTCTCTCTCTCTCTCTCTCTCTCTCTCTCAGTTATCATATTTATCTAGTGGGTAACCGTTTCTTTAAAGCTTTAGAACTCCTCCTATCTCCTTCTATCTCACGGAATATTATTCTAATGGTCTATTTATTATGCAATGCACTGAGTATGTTTTTTCAGTGGTGCAGAATTAATGATAATCAAATATTCTTAATTCTATCATTCACAGAGATCCCAATTACATCTTCCAACGTTGTTTATGATATCGATTATTTTTTTAATATGAAGTAAAACACAATTGCAAGGCTTAACTTACACTCAACCTCAAAGCCATTTACTTTTTAATTCCAGATTAATTCTACTCTCTCTCTCTCTCTCTCTCTCTCTCTCTCTCTCTCTCTCTCTCTCTCTCTCTCTCTCTCTCTCTCTCTCTCTCTCTCTCTCTCTCTTATACTGCCCTAAAGAAGTTGGTCTGTCCTCTAAGGGAAGTATTCATCACAAAACCGAGATTTCTGCGGTCTATAATCAATTCTTTCAAGCTTTTCATTCTTTCTCTCTATTTCTTTTTTTCACTCATTCTTTATTTTTCCTTTTATTCTTCTTTCTTTATTAAGAGTGGGCTATATATTAGCGCTTGTTCTATGCTTCGGCCTTTACATTAGAATTCCCAAACTTTCGCAATATCTGTTTAAAGGAAAGGAATCGAACAAGATCCTTATAAAGTGAAATTGCAAGATTAGCATCTGAAACCTGATAGTTCTTTGGCCTTTGATGCTGTCCCAGAGATGATAATTTATTTCCTCAATCAAGATAGACTTTAATTCACTTTATTTTGAAAATAAATCATTATAATTTTTGTGAACTGGACGAAAAAAGAATATTTTATTATTTTCATATGTTATTCCAGGCATCACATTTGTATAACTACTTGTTTACAAAAATTCAACATTTGATCACATGAATGTTGAAAACGTTACCAAAACGCCATTTCAGCGAACAGACACGTATTTCATTACTTACTAATTCATTTGATGTTATTAGATTTCAGTTCTCGTCTCCGAGATGCAACAGAATTTCAGGAAAATCGTTAACTCGGTCGTGTGGGTTCTTTCTGGCGAAGACTCGAGGAAACTATTCACAAAGTCATAATGACATCGTTAGGTTCCTCCTGCTTCTGCCTCACCGAAGGTTATTCTGACGGTCATTATGCCAGTCGATTTATAGTGCAGTCAATTCAGGGTCTTATTCAGTTGTGTAGAATTAATGATACTCCAGCCATTCTATCGAAATCATTCCAAGAGGTGCCATTCCAGTTTCCTATGTTGTTTGTGTTAACGAACAACATATCAGATATGTGGTAAGATACAATTACAACATTTAGCTTTCTCTCTCTCTCTCTCTCTCTCTCTCTCTCTCTCTCTCTCTCTCTCTCTCTCTCTCTCTCTCTATCTTCTTCTTCTTCTTTTTTTTCTTCTTCTTCTTCTTCCCAACACCGCATTTGTTATCTATTCCCCACAAAGATTGAGTCCTCTCTCTCTCTCTCTCTCTCTCTCTCTCTCTCTCTCTCTCTCTCTCTCTCTCTCTTCTTCTTCTTCTTCTTCTTTCTTCTTCTTCTTCTTCTTCTTCTGCATCCAATTGTTATTCATGATATCCTCCCCAATATCAGATCCAGTTAGGAGAGGTCCATGTTGCTGCAGGGACCTTCATAATCAGCTGCTTGTCTTACCTCAGATAACAGAATGGTTTTCCTCATCACACTTAGTCCGCTTCAGAGACTCCTCATTGTTCCGAGGTACCCATTGCATTATCATATTCATTTATTCCCATCTATAAATTTCAGTTGTTTTTACTTTTTTACTTTTCATGGTGTGTATTGAATGTATGCGAGAAAGTTATTCCGTTTTTTACATGTAAATACATATTCTGTTTCTATTCTTCCATGGAAAAAAAATGTAGCCAGACTCTTCTTTTTCATGTGATTTTCCTTTTTTCCCTAGAGTGTTTCATCTCCTATCTTCCAAACTTCATCTGTCTTTTAATTCTTCTGTTTTCGGCTTTGTCTTGTCCAATGCGTGTGGAAGTCGGGAATAAAAGAAAAAAGGGGAGAAGATGAAATCACGAAATATACGGCATCATTGTTGACAAGTCAGGGCACAACATATTCAAGGGACCCTGGGTCTAAATTACACATTCCGGAGGGTGCCTCTGACATCATCTCAATTTAGTCTTGGGTCACCACCATCGCAGCACTTGATTTCTCTCTCTCTCTCTCTCTCTCTCTCTCTCTCTCTCTCTCTCTCTCTCTCTCTCTCTCTCTCTCTCTCTCATCCATTGTAATTAGCCAGCTAATGGAAAAATTAAGAGAGTATGACAAACTACTATGTACGGAATTTAAAGACTTTTGATTCTGACAAAACTTCAGCAGCAATGAAAGCACTTCAGAGCCAAGGAATAGATTAATCTTATGTGAGAAGTACAGGAAGCCTACATCTACATAAAGATAGAGAGAAAATTCCCATATAGAACGGAGTTAAACAGAGAGGTCCCATCTCCCCTAAATTATTCACAGCACGACGAGAAGAAGTTTTTAAGAATTTGGATTGGAAAATGTAGGAATTAACATCAATGGGAATTATCTTAAGGATTTAAAATTTGCATATGACATAGTTCCATTCAGTGAATCATAGGAGGGTTTGCAAAATATGATAGGAAATTTAGTAGAGAAAACATAAATGTAGGACCAAATAAGAATATGAGTAAAACTAAGATAATGGTCAAAGAAAATACAGATATAACAATTAAGAGTTAAAAACGAACCTCTAGAGATTGTTAACGAATATGCTTACTTAGGACATCAGCAAGTGTGTTCTCCTGAACATGAGACCAAAATTAAAAGAAGGATCTGCATAGGATGGAGAGTTTTTGGTAAAAAGATGAGATTACGAAATGTAAAATACCCCTTTCTTTTAAAAGAAAAGTATTTAATCAGGTGATCCTACCAGTATAAGGTTATGCATCAGAAACTTAGAGCCTTACTAAAGAATTAAAATATAAGCTAATTAAAATTCAAAGTGTATTGGAAAGAATAATAATGTGAATAACACAAAGACACATAAAAAGATTAACATATATACAAGAAGAAACATATAATGAGCGTGACAGTTATTATATATGAATCAAGGGGAGTAAGAGAAGATGACGTATTGACGGGTATAGACTGCCATAGAAAAACCATAAACCGATGCAAGTGGAACGTCATGCTATAGGCCAGCAGCGGGCTAGCTACAGGTGATGATGATGATGATGTATATATATATATATATATATATATATATATATATATATATATATATATATATATATATATATATATATATATATATATATATATATATATATATATATATATATATATATATATATATATATATATATATATATATATATATATATATATATATATATATATATATATATATATATATATATATATATATATTAATTCTCCGGCTCGCATGGGATGCATGAAGCTTCAATGAATTCACACTTTATGAATCTTTCCTGTACTATCTACCTGAGCTCAACCCAATTCTCAGATTAAATCTCCCTTCGCATTGTCATTAGCCATGTTTCTTTTGGTCTATCACGTCCTTTTCTGCCCATTAAATTACATTCTGTACTAACTCATTTTCCTTTCTTAGTATATGGCCCCATCCATTTCCATCTTGATAATCTAACTAAATTGTTTACATTGGGCACTCCTGCCACATTGCGAATGGTTGAATTTGTTATATGATGCCGCAATTTGATTTCCAATATCCTTCTTAATGCTTTGGTCTCAAAGGTAAGAAAATTTTTATCAGTTGTTACAGTGCTGTACCATGACTGTTATCCATAAGCTAATATCGATCTTACAACTTAAATATGTATTTTGATTTTGCTGTGAAGTGATATTCAATATGATCTGCAATCAGTCATTATCCTACAACAAGTTTCACTATGCATACTCATTATGATGTTTAAAACGTTTTTTGGTATCCCATAATGCCTTAGAATATTTCTAACATACTGTACTATGTAAAATACTATAATATGCTTTCTCAAAATCCACAAAGCATAAAACAATAGAGGATTTGAGTCCGTTATAATAAAGTATTGATCGTCGCATCATCTACCTTTCCTGAAACCTGCTTGCTCTATTCTAAGTATTCTATTACAGGTTCTATTTTATTCAATATTACTTTAGCAAAAACTCTCATACCTACTGGTGACAATATGATCCCTCGCCAATTCCCACAGTTTCTCAAATCTCCCTTCGTGGGTACTCTAGCAATAATCCCCTTTTTCTGGTCAACAGGCGTGACTTTATCTCGCCACATAATACACATTTAATGATTCAAAGTTAACTTTTATTAGTGTGTGCGAATGTTTTGTTGGGTTTGTTTTGTCGTATGTGTGTTGACAGATTAGTAAAATGATACAGTTAGCAATGGAGAGGAGGCGATTGTATAAAAGTACGTTGAAGACCGAAGAGGCAATGAAGTAGAGGTTATAAGATGAAAACCTCCAGAAGGCAACTACAAAACGAGTAAACTGTATATTTGATGAGACTTTTAGTGTTAATTTGAAAAATATGATAAAAAAAAAATAGAATATACCTAAGCAAATTTTGTTGTTGGGAGGCTCCGGATGAAAATGAAATAGATCAAAAGAACAATTCGAAGAGGATGGTTGTTCTATAATATATGGAAGGAAATGTGGCTGTGACTTCAAGAATTGTTGTGATATAACATTACAAACTATACCCAAGAAGATATGAGGTATAATTCAATTGAGACTAGCAATTAAGAACAAATATTCAGAAAGGTATAGCTATGTGGATTTAGAAAAAAAAGAGGTGAGTGGAATTTTTTTAGTTAAGAGAAAATGACGCATGGTTCATGTACTGTACGGTCCTAAAATGGAAACAAAAAAACCTTCGATTGTCACTGATAGAGGAACGGTTTATACTGAAGTAAGTTTATAATTTCATGAGAGTGTTTAGACGTTTATGTAATGAATATGAAGCTCCTGTTCGATTGGCAAGATGTAAAAGTGATAGGTTTGGTGCAAAAGTTGGTCTCAGATCAGGATGCAATGTATGTTCATAGCTGTTTGATATAATGATGTGTCGAAATATAAAAGAAATCTTGGTTGCCTTGAGTTTGTGGAATAAAAGAGGGTAGTGAATGGAAATTAATTCTGCACTTCTCTGAAAATTGTCCGTTACTAATAGCTTATCGCAAAGAGATTGAGCAAAGACTAGCAAAAATAATCAAAATTGTTTAAAAGATAAAATTATTGGAGAATAAGAATCCCTGATTGATGGTATGATGATATAATAATTCAAGTTATATAGAGAAAATAAAGTTATTGTGAAGGGTAAAGCAAAGATTTAAATAGATAGTTAGGAACAAACATATTTAATGCAATATGATTAGAGATGAATTACAGGAGAGATGTATATAGGTAGGTTTCAAGAACTAAAATTAAAAAAGAATAACTTAATAGTTTCATAACATTTTTTATGCCTCTGTATACATTAAATCTAAACTGAAAATTCCAACTTCTGCATTATCCAATGTTATTTCGTGCCCAAGCTTTAGAGTTTAAAGTGAGGCTTCCTTTCTCTACAATGCCTATAGGCTACATCACTTTAACCTATTATATATGTTCCGAAGCCTACCAGGGAGAAAAAGAGTGTACCCATATATCTCGTGTTTAGATGGAATACAGTACTTACAGAAATTTGCGCTTACAGAACAGTTTGACGAAATTGAAAGCTTAATTGTTATTTGCAGCTTAATGATAGAAAAGTACGATTATATTGTTATGTATCATGTTCCTCCATATGATTTTAAGGAAAATATTTATCTCACTCTGATCATTGTTGTTCTAAATCTTACCATATTCGGAAAAAAACACAATGCAGTATGAAATACAAATTAATTTTAGGTTTACCTCACACCGGTATCGAGTCCCAAATTCTAGAGCGGAAAGAAGGAATGCAACTTATTCATGAATAGTAGCCATCCAAAATCAATAAAAATGTTTTCCAAGATAAATTATTTGAGATACCACATATGATTTAAGCTTACGAAATTAGATTCAATGAGACTTAATAAGATAGGAAGATTAATTATTTACGCAACAGAATGTAATTCAGAGATTTCTACTGTGCACTCTCATATCCTAACATGATATCCTGCTGGTAGTCCTACAGGATATAATAATGCTGTATGTACTACAGGAGATTATAGTCATGCCAGAAATTCTGAGCTAAATAACCCCCCATCATAGCCAATCATGTTGTGTTCTGCGTTAACAACAGTCACACATTGTAACGTGAGAGACAACGTGATTGGCTATGACTTCATGAAGGGGTGGGGCTTATTTCATCTGGAATCTTTGCAGCGACTATAGGTACGTTTAGAAAAGGAAGATCATAGTATTGACCAGGCAGAGCATAACATTAATCATATACTGAGCTGAGAGGACACCTCATGCACAAGGGACCTATACTTATAGTTGATACATGAAATCTCAAAGTTTTTTGTTTATCTTTTTTACCGTAATCAAGATCATATTCATAGACTGGAACATCAGAGAAGAGTTATGGTATGTGACACTCATGACATAATTTATGCAAGCTTTAAGAGTATCCTTATTCTTATTTCTTCACAATACATTAATTACCATTTTACAAATCTCAAGCTGTTAAAAGAGAAAAATAGCACTCCGAGCATCAAGAAAACTTTTAAAATAAAACACCAACTATGGAAACCGATGACTTATCCAGAATAGCTACTAGTACTGTATGGAGCAAATGCTGTGTTACAATTCTATTTTGTACTGGACTAGCATTGTTTTTTAAGTTGCCACTTTGTTTTAAATCGTATATTTCACTTTATAAACATTTTTATGTATGAGGAAAAGTTGGTCATTGGAAGATATTTGATAGTAAAAAAAAGAAAAAAAAATCCTGCTAAAATAATATTTCAAACGAAAATTTAATACCTAAACTCTTTTATAATGATATAGATGATATTGTGATTAAAAAAATATGTAGTATTAATACTTTAAAACCCTGCTTAGCGAACTGTATCTTTTATTGAGCAAAATTGTAGAATGCTTCGTCGTTGCAACCTGGTGTCATTAGAAATGTGAAAGGGTTAAGAGTTCCCAGTTAGTGACTTACGAACAGAAATCACAGAAATCGAGTAACATGACTTTTGCTGCATACTGTACAACAGCTTAATCCCTCTTAGATATAGGAGGCCGGCCTTATGAACTATTGCTACGGTTCCCATTTAAAAGAACAAAAACTAGTCAAATATCCAAAAATAGCAAGTGATGCAAAACTAAGACAAGAACCTTTGAAAATTGGAGATTCATAGGCGGAAGTTATGTTTGCAGAACAAGGAGAAGAAATTGAACGTCGGAGAGTATACACACAAACAAAAAAGCACAAATAACAATCTATTGAAATTTTGTGTTAAAAAGAGTTTAGGATTGAGATCTTACTTGTAAAAATATGCTTAAGAAGATATGGAAACCTATAATGTCTTTGTCTAATAATGGAACACTTTCTAAAAATTCATAAGAACGCTCGTTCTTTCAAGATGTCTGGTATAATTATTAACAACTATGTGATGATAGGAAAAAATCGTTATGTTTAATCTAGATTATACTGAAGCCAGTAAATATTATTAATATCTTGAAAAATAGAAATTCAAAATTTAATCATTCAACGTAGCTTTAATTTAATAACATATCTCGCATCTACCCTAGCGCATTTCTGTCCGATTTTTCAGAATTAATAATTACACTCTGAATGTTTTTACTGAATTTTTTCATTTATTTATTCATTTTTTCCTAGGCTTCTTGGGTGCAACTAGGTTTATTCTAAAAAAAATGACAATTGTAATGGAAGTTCCATTAGTTTTGCTACTAAATTTGCATAAATATACGATGCTCTTGTTTTGTTTTAATGAGCGATAAATTTGATTTCATTATGAATGCACATATATAGAGAGACTAACACACATATGCTATATATATATATATATATATATATATATATATATATATATATATATATATATATATATATATATGTATATATATATATATATATATATATATATATATATATATATATATATATATATATATATATATATGTGTGTGTATATATATATATATATATATATATATATATATATATTTATACGCATATGCATATATATATATATATATATATATATATATATACGTATATATATACGCATATATATAAATATATATATATATATATATATATATATATATATGTGTGTGTGTGTGTGTGTGTATGTGCGTGTGTGTGTGTGTGTATGTGTGTCCCTTGCCTCTGCCATTCATAAATGACCTTTAAAGAAAGCTTTGCTAGTCCTGTGGTGTTCTGGTAACAAGGACAGCGTCATCAGCATACTCTAGATCTGGTAATATCTTATCACCAATCCAGTCCAATCCTTCCCAACCATCTACGACTGTTCTACGTATTACAAAATCCATGAGGAGGATAAATAGCAAAGGTGACAAATCATTTCCTT
This sequence comes from Palaemon carinicauda, assembly GCF_036898095.1. NCBI lineage: Eukaryota > Metazoa > Arthropoda > Malacostraca > Decapoda > Palaemonidae > Palaemon > Palaemon carinicauda. Next base: position 128,495,579 of record NC_090731.1, read on the forward strand.
GGAGTACTCCACTGATGACTGGAATTTTTTTTTACAGGACTTCACCAACATTCATTTTTTATATATATATATATATATATATATATATATATATATATATATATATATAAATATATATATATACATATATATATATATATATATATATATACATATATATATATATATATATATATATATGTATATATAGCTATATTCACATATATATATATATATATATATATATATATATAGCTATATAGCTATATTCACATATATATATATATATATATATATATATATATATATAGCTATATTCACATATATATAGATTCATATATATATATATATATATATATATATATAGCTATATTCACATATATATATATATATATATATATATATATCCATCCTATATATATGCATATATATATATATATATATATATATATACATACATACATATGTATATATTCATAAACAGCAACTTAATAAAATTTGTATTACACTCGGCACAAGAGATTGGTGGAAAGTATCCTAAACATGATCAAGGAGAACTATCAGAAAAGACCAAAATCCTAATAAAGAAAAACTTGTATATGAGGGTAAAATCCCAGAGAGCTGAAATAGTTAGCAAACGTATCCAAAATAATAAAACTGAAAACAAAAACTAAAATTGAGGAAACTCTAAAGAAAGGAAGAAACATCAAATTGATGAAAAGAAGACTTCAAACAGAGTGCCAATTAATGTTTGTTTTTCAGGTTGAACATTAAAATATTATCAACAAAAAGATAGAGTAATGAATATTTCAGAGGAATTTTGTGCAATGCAGTACAATAGTTACACAAGAAATAACTTTGCCAAAAGAAATAATGAAAAACCTGAGCTGGTAATAAAAGCATCAAAAGGCATGAAAAGAGGCAAAGCAGCAGGAGAAGATGGCAAAATAATATACTGATAATAGATGGACGAGATTCCAGAGTAGTAACACTCGCTGAACTTTGCATAAAATATCTGTAGAAATACTCAATACCTATAGCATAGAAAAAATTTCTCATTATACTATTTCACAAAAATGGAGACACAAAAGACATGAAAAATTACCGTTCAATAAGTTTACTCATTGCAATATATAAAAAATTCACAAAGATCATATTAGGCCGAATAGAAAGACAGCTAGATTTTAATCAACCAAGAGAGCAGGTAGGCTTAGAAGTTGGTATTCAAAACTGATCATACTCATGTAATTAACCAGTTAATGTAAATATCAACAGGTTATGACAAACTACTATGTATGCCATTTATAGATTATGAGAAACCAAATTAGATTATAAGAAGTAAAAGCTAATTTAACAGTTACAAATACAGAGCTATTGAAAGAATGATGATGGGATTAACACTAAGAGATAGAAAAAGAGGACCGTATATACGATATCAAACTAAAGTAGAGGATATTCTAACATGTAAGAAAAATAAATGGAGAATGGCAGGACATGAAATGAAAATGAGAGAAAATAGAGGGACATTAAAAATAAGTGAATGGATGCCTAGAGGTTGCAAAAGAAGCAGGGGAAGGAAAAGAAGACGATGGGTTGACGAACTAAGAAAGTTTGCAGGTGTGGACTGTTACAGTAAGACCATAAACAGATGCAAGTGGAAGGACATGTCAGAGACCTTTATTTTGCAGTTGACTAGTAACGGCTGATGATGATGCTGAAGATGATGATGATGATGCTGATGACGACGATGATGATGATGATGCTGATGACGACGATGATGATGATGATATACAGTACATACACATGCATATTTCTATATATATATATATATATATATATATATATATATATATATATATATATATATGAATGTATATGTATATATGAATGCGTATATATATTCCATGTATGTATATATACTATATATATATATTTATATATATATATATATATATATATATATATATATATATATATATATATATGTGTGTGTGTGTGTGTGTGTGTGTGTGTATGTATGTGTGTGTGTTTGTGTGTATGGTAGAACAGGTAACCATATATCTAAATTCACGTGTAGCCTATGTGGAAGATAAAAATGAGTGGCTCAGGTGTTTTGTGTTTACATGCAGAGACACCATGCACCAAAGATCATTCTTCGGTTTATGGGTATTTAGTGACTTGCAAATGCACAATTCATCATTTGTTCAGTATTGAGAGGATGAATGGCATATTTGTCTTATAAGTCAATACCCTCAACCAGCATTTCATGATTTTTTTTTAATACTGGAGTGTACTATTATTATTATTATTATTATTATTTTTATTATTATTATTATTATTATTATTATTATTATTATTATATTCGGTATACAACATATATATATAACCGCAAGGAACGACCCTCTATATCCTTTTATGTCAAAATCGGAAATCATGCCAGTTTAGAAGAGATGAAACCTGATACACGTATAAGTAACGAGAAATAAATAAATAAATAAACGATCTCAGAGAAAGGGTCGAAAGATTGGGATACTTTAGACTGGCACTATATATTCTCTTATAATTGCGGCCATCAATTTCTTTAGGCCTAATAATACAAAGGATTTTTAGTTCAATAGAATTGCTGAAGATAAATGCTTAGATCTGGGGATTGGGATGTCATGACCGCAAAATTGAATGTAAATGACGATTCTTTCTCCAATTTATTTATAGCATACTTTAGGTATATGTGAGCATACACACGCGCATATATATATATATATATATATATATATATATATGTATATATATATATATATATATATATATATATATATTAATATATACAAATATATATATATGAATATATATATATATATATATATATATATATATATATATATATATATATATATATATATATATATATATTTGTGTGTATGTATACATATATATATATATATATATATATATATATATATATATACACACACACACACACACACACACACATATATATATATATATATATATATATATATATATATATATATATACATATACACACACACACACACACACATATATATATATATATATATATATATATATATGTGTGTGTGTGTATATATATATATATATATATATATATATATATATATATATTGGTGTGTGTATATATATACGAATATATATACATATATATATATATATATATATATATATATATATATATATATATATATATGTATGTATGTATGTATATATACACATATATATACACACACACACACATATATATATATATATATATATATATATATATATATATATATATACATATACTTTCCTCTTGGTAAGGGTAGAAGAGACTCTTTAGCTGTGATAAGCAGCTCTTCTAGGAGAAGGACACTCCAAAATTAAACCACTGTTCTCTAGTCTTGGGTAGTGCCATAGCCTCTGTACCATGGTCTTCCACTGTCTTGGGTTGGAGTTCTCTTGCTTGAGGGTACACTCAGGCACACTATTCTATCTTATTTTTTTTCTTCCTCTTGTTTTTTTTTTAAATGGTGTGTTGGGCAGGCTTAATAGAAGGGCTATGGATGCCTGGTGGTTTATCAAGAGGTTGTCTTTTCCTTTTTCTGATTATTTTTCTTCTCAAAACCATCCTTACTGTCCTCCCTTCAGTTGAAGTGGCTATCCTGGAGGGTATTTAGCCTTGCATGGTGTATCGGCTCCTCCATGTTGACCAGTTTTTCCGACTTTTTACTATAGTCTATGGGTATCATCAATCACTTTGTTTATAATTCTGTACGTATTGTTTTTGTTATGATTCTTGTTAATCTAGTTTTTAAGTATGCTATCTCTTTTTTTATTTCTATTAATTCTTATGCTGTCTGGAGACATTGAGCGAAATCCGGGACCAGTACGTCCTAGATTTCGTCAATGTCGTCTTCTGTATTGCAATATTCGTGGTCTTCATGCAAATATCCAAGACCTTACAGTTGCGTCCAGACAGAATGATATTCTTTTGTGCTCAGAAACTTTGGTTTCTAATATGAGGCACTCATCTGAGCTCCTTATAACTTGTTTTAAGAAGCCAATAATGTTGAAACGTGATGCCATCCCTAGGGCCAGGGGAATGGCGGTGTGTATTAGGACCGAGTACCCTGCTTCTCATAAGTCCTGCTATCAATGTGGATGTCATAAGATTCAGGTAATAAAAGTTTGTGGCAGGCATAACAACTTTTATTTGTGTTCGATCTACCGGAATCCAGACATAGATGATTCTATCTTCGATTGTCTTCTTACCATTATGGCTAAGATACAAGAAGATGATAGAAAGGCTTCTTTTGTCTTTGTTGGTGATTTTAATGCTCACCATAGGGAGTGGTTAAGTTCTATCTCTCCTACCGATCGCCATGGCTTAAGAGCTTTAGACTTTGCCTCTGAATCAGGCTGTGAGCAAATCATAAATGAAGCTACTCACATGTCTGGTAATTGCTTGGACCTCGTATACACTGAATCCCCTGGCGTTATAACTAGTAAGGTTGGTTCTCCAGTCGGGACATCTGATCATGCCTTGATTTCATTATTAGTGAAGACTGAGCAGCCTGTCCCTGAAATATCATATTCTTGTAAAATTTATATGAAATCCCAAGCAGACTGGAATGGGATTTTACATGATCTTTTGTGCTTGAATTGGTCACAATTATATAATAGTGTAGATCCTGTAGTCCCTTTGAATGAAAATCTAGTCAACATAATTGATAGGCGTATCCCTTCTCGTGTTCTAAGGTACCGAGTGAAGGACAAACCGTGGTTCAATGATGATTGTAGACGTGCTTATTTGGAGAAAAAGGAGGCCTATCATCTTTGGAAGGGTAACAGATCAGATTTGACCTGGAACAACTATACTCAGCTTCGAGCTTTTGCTCAGAGAGTTTATGCCTCACTGAAAAGGAGTACATTTTAACCATAAAAGAAACACTTTCTGGTACAACTCAGGACCCTAAATGGTGGTCTACCCTTAAATCTGTACTCTTTGGTGTAGATGCAACAGTTCCTCCTTTACTTAAACCAGATGGCTCAACCACTCACTGTCCAAAGGAAAAGGCAACCCTTTTGGCTGATGTTATTGACAGTAAACAGAGTAATGAAAAACTTGAACTTCCTCATTCCTGTTTTCCTGAGGCTAAACTAACTAGTTTAGCTTTTCGATCTCGTGAGATTAAAGCTCTGTTGATGGACCTTGATGCTTATGGAGGTGTAGACCTAAATGGTATTTTTCCTTTGTTTTTTATAAAGACAGCAGATTTCTTAGCTCCAAAGTTATCTGTTATTTTGCGCAAGTTAGCAAGAAGAGGAGCTTTTAGCACTAGTTGGAGAATTGGTAATGTTACTCCTCTATGTAAATGTGTTTGTGGTAGCTCAAGTCCCACTGATTACCGCCCAATTTCTATAACTCCCATATTATCTAAAGTTTCTGAACGTCTTCTGGCAAAACGTCTTAATAGGTTTGCTGAAGGTAATCATCTACTCCCTAGTTTGCAATTTGGTTTTCGTAAAGGCCTTGGAGCATGTGATGCCCTTCTTACAATCTCCAATGCAGTACAGAAATCCCTTGATTGTGGTCGGGAAGTTCGTATGATTGGCCTTGATTTTAGTGCTGCCTATGACCGTGTTAATCATGAGGCCCTTGTTTTCAAACTGAAACATTTGGGAGTGGGTGGGTCGTTTCTTACCATTATTATTGATTTTTTAAGTAATAGATCTCAAAGAGTTGTTGTTGATGGGCACCATAGTGATTATAGGAATGTGATATCCGGTGTTCCACAGGGTAGTGTTCTTGGCCCATTACTTTTCATACTATATACACATGACATGTGGTTTGGCCTAGAAAACAAGCTTGTTGCATATGCAGATGATGCTACTCTCTTTGCATCAATTCCATCCCCTGAATGTAGATCTAGGGTTGGTGAATCCCTTAATAGAGATTTAGCTAGAATTAGTGCATGGTGCAAATTATGGGGTATGAAGTTGAATCCTAACAAAACTCAAAGTATGATTGCAAGTAGGTCAAGGACGGTGGCTCCTCAACATCCGGATCTCAGTATTGATAATGTTTCTTTAAATATGCATAACTCTTTAAAAATTTTAGGTGTGATTCTCAACAGTAAATTTACTTTTGAGAAACATATAAGGTCTGTGTCTTCTTCAATTGCACAAAAAATAGGCTTATTGAGAAAGTCTTTCAAGATTTTCGGTGATCAATCTATTCTGAAGAAGTGTTTTAATTCTTTCATTCTACCTTGTTTTGAGTATTGTTCTCCTGTCTGGTCTTCAGCTGCTGATTCTCATCTTAATTTGTTGGACAGAAACTTACGGTCTATTAAATTTCTTATTCCTGATCTAGATATTAATCTCTGGCATCGTCGTTCAATTAGTTCATTATGCATGTTGCATAAGATTTTTCATAACTCTGACCATCCTTTACATTCAGATCTCCCTGGACAATTCTATCCTGTTCGTAATACTAGGCAGGCAGTTAATTCTAATAGCCAGGGCTTCTCCATCACGAGGCTCAAGACTACGCAGTACTCTAGAAGTTTTATTCCAGCTGTTACCAAGTTGTGGAATGATCTTCCTAATCGGGTGGTTGAAGCAGTAGAACTTCAAGAGTTCAAAGTTGGAGCAAATGCTTTTTTGTTGACCAGGCGGTCTTGAGTCTTTTATAGTTTATTTATGACATATTTGTTTTTGATGTTGTTAATAGTTTATATATGACATGTATGTTTTGACGTTGTTACTGTTTTTAGAATGATTTATTGTTAATTTGTTCTCTTCATTTATTTATTTCCTTATTTCCTTTCCTCACTGGGCTATTTTTCCCTGTTGGAGCCCCTGGGCTTATAGCATCTTGCTTTTCCAACTTGGGTTGTAGCTTGGATAGTAATAAATATATATATATATATATATATATATATATATATATATATATATATATATATATATATATATATATATATATGCGTGTGGGTGTGTGTGTATATATACATATACATACATATAAATATATATATATATATATATATATATATATATATATATATATATATATATATATATATATATATATATATATATATATATATATATATATATTTCTGTTTTAAATAAAATGTATATACTAAATACCTTATGTATATACATATATACATTATATAAATTTCCATGTATATTTATACATTCATATATTTCTTTGATAGATTGATATAATGAAGAATTAACATATAGACTTTTAAAGCATTAGACATCAATGTTTTATATCGGTATGAAGGAGAATCATATATATATATATATATATATATATATATATATATATATATATATATATATATATATATATATATATATATATATATATATGTATGTATATATATATATATATATATATATATATATATATATATATATATATATATATATATATATATATATATATATATATATATATATATAAAATGTGTATGTGTCTTTGTGTATGTATACCTATACATATAATATATATTAACCTATAAATGCATATACACGTTTATATGCAATGATTCATTAGAGTTCTAATTACATTCAAACAAAATATTGATTAGATTTGAAAGGGACAAACATTCTGTGAAATATGATGTTCATTTTCCATCATATTTCAGTGTTTACGGCAATATTAATTTTGAATCGTATCTTGTTTTTCGCTAAAATGTTCCTTTAATGGAGATTGGTTATCTTCGTGAAATTGATGATCACGATTCCATGATTATGTCAATATATGAGTCAATGGCCTGTCAAATGCATGAAGGAAAATGATAGAGATGCCAAGAGTTCAAATCAAATTCACCCTTGCGATGGAAGGGAATAGGACCCAGATTCGCTTACCCCTTTCACATTGCCTTTTAACTTCTTGGCGGTTCGATATGGAAAAAGAAAATATTTCGTGCTTTAAAGTTTTAATGTTTCCTTAATCAAACCAGTCTATTTCTCCTAAAAGAGTTATAGTGTTTTTCGTTTCCAGTGTTGAGTTAATTGAAAAATTTTCTGTTTTTAGTTTCTTTCCGTCTTCTCTGCTCGTAGGAATCCCATGGAAACAGTAAATAAACTAATGTATGAAAAGTAGGAATTAGAGTGAATATGCAAGAAATTTAACCTTTTATAAAATTATACCAGCAGATGAATTTGACCTAATTAAGTGAACTAAAACCATTACCTTGCATTAATGTAAAGCACGGTGGCATATCGTAAGATCA
>NC_090731.1:128516333-128521333 GCF_036898095.1 Palaemon carinicauda
TTGATATCAATTATCTTACAACCGAGTCCAGGGGTGGGTGGGGGCTCATGCTATATCACGGAAACCCCCACTCTTTAAAAAAAAAATATTAACTGTTAAACTCGGCATATGAGGGAATATATATATATATATATATATATATATATATATATATATATATATATATATATATATATATATATATATATATATATATGGAATTGCACATTGAATAATGTTGTATCTTTTCAATTCCAGTTTGTATCCTTTACCTCTGGACTGATTTGTGGTAGAGTGAAAGGGTTGTCGTAGCCTACATTTGTTAATCCTTCAAGAATATTGAATGTCTTTATTAACTGTCCCCTGAGGTAGCTGTCAACTGATGATGTTTCCAGTGAATGTATAGTCATATATTAAAAAGTAATTCTAGAGATTACGGCTGGAATGTTTTATATATTTTATCGGGATGCTGTTATTGCCTAATGCATTTTCCCCTTATAACATTGAACTATAAGGTAAAAAGGATTTTAGAATCATAAAAAATAGCATAAAATTGCTTTGGCCTCCTGGGGCCTTACAGTGCTCCCAGGCCCTCAGCTGCTTTGGTCATGTTTTCCTAACCCTACACCCTATTTTAAAAATGCTGGATCCACGTTAAATTTAAGCTCTTAAAACATTCATATTAGTCCTCCCTCCGAGAGATTATTTCTAACAATATTAGTATATTCAATAACATAAGTGATATATGTAAGTTACTTGAAATCAAATATTGCTTTTATTTCTTTCCTCCAAAAAATACATTAACTAAAACTGTGGATACTTGATTAATAGTTACCAGTATTGTTATGTATATTTTTGTGAGCATCTTACCTTTCGCAATTTTCAATTTGTTTTGGATCTTTACAGTTTTTTTATGATAGATATATCGGAAAATAAATTCTAGTTGTTTAATTCATAGAAATACAATTTTATTTACGATGTTCTTGGAAGAAGAAAATTTCGGTTAAACATATGAACACTGTTTTTTTTATAAAAACTGGAGGCTGCTACAATACGATAGATATTGGACACCAACGATGAAGAGATATTTTTGGTTACTGGGAGTTTCACCAGACCAAAGTAGTGCCATATATATGTATATACATTCCTAGAACTTATATTTACTTGTGAATAAAAACAAATGCAAATACAGAGAGAGAGAGAGAGAGAGAGAGAGAGAGAGAGAGAGAGAGAGAGAGAGAGAGAGATGCATGCACGTCAAGGTGGGACATAGGCAACACAAAATTGAAGGAGATATTGTGAGATAGTAATTGGCAAGTATTGCAAGCAATCTCTCTCTCTCTCTCTCTCTCTCTCTCTCTCTCTCTCTCTCTCTCTCTCTCTCTCTCTCTCTCTCTCTCTCTCTCTCCTTTATATACACATACAAGCCCACACGCAAACGAGCAACTATAAACACGATATATATATATATATATATATATATATATATATATATATATATATATATATATATATATATATATATATATATATATATATATATATATATATATATATACTATAAAACAGAAAATACAATTATCACAACTCATCCTAAACGGTGAACAGCAACGACGTGATCTTTGCAAACTTCATTTATGATTATGGCTATTCATCTCTTATGTTCGTAATCAGTACTGTATATTGGGCAAACATATATACCTTCACATTATATATTTTCCCCAATTCTAATCATACAACTTTGGACTTCCTTTGACTTCTAATAATTGCTCATCCATGACAAAACTGAACAGCCACTTTTCATTTTAGCCTTTTAAATAACCAACTGATTGAATTTAGCTTTGAAGTGATGTGTTTTCCAACCTTTTCCAAGCTAACATAAGCTACCTTCGTCTGTCTATCCAGATGAAACCACGGGCTATGAAATATTCATGTTTTTAAAGGGATCTTTTTGATGGAAGAAAATCGGAAAAAGTGGAATGGTTTATATAAAACTCCTTAATTTGAAAGAGTTATAAATGGACTGTTAGTAGTTTAACTTTTGCAAATATTGAGTGCGACGTTGATTTCATTGCCTAAGGACATGTATCTTTTTCATATTACCCTTTTCCATAATCAAAATATGAAAGGCACATACTAATAATTTTGCATTGATTGTTTATTGCTGTTTTTTTTTTTTTTTTTTTTTTTTCTTTTTATACTCGATGTAATAGAATTGCAATCGATTCGTTTTGATAATGCGCCTAATCACATCACAAGTGTGACTGGCTAATGTATGTGCAGTAGATGTAAATGATTTATCTATCAAATTATGATAGCTAATATAAAAATATAAATGTCTAAATTACAAATATATGTTTGTATAAAAGTAAACTATGTGTAACTAACTGTAAAGTTTCTTATCAAAAGTAAAAAAAAAATCATATTACAAGTCCCAATATCAGCTGCTATGCATAATTGCTGTCTGTTTTAATCATAATTATTGTGAATATTTTAATTAAGCTAAAGGAAACAACCCTTACATTGGCTCGGGCACCGGCAAACTGCTTGAATAGCCCGCTATTCTGATTTTTTCTGTTAAAAATTTCAAACTCTCATAGACTTCAGAAGGTTATTTGATCTCTCTCTCTCTCTCTTTTTTGCCGAAGATTTCTGAATCCCTTGGAATCTGTATACACTAATGCAAATAAAACACATTCTCTATAATCAGAGAATACGTGCACCCATGCTATCAATATAATATTCTAATTCACTAAACTAATGTTGAAATATAAATTTCAAGACCAAGAAAATTATCAAACGAAAACAGCAATTACCATTTGCATAAAACCAGTGATTATATATATATATATATATATATATATATATATATATATATATATATATATATATATATATATATATATATATATATATATATATATATATATATATATATATATATATATATGCCCGTTTTCTACACATGTGTAATAGAGCCTGATAGTTGAACTATCAGTAAAGCGATCGCATAGTAGTTATAAGAAAGAAGTCTATGAATTATCAATCATAACTTTCATTCTTGCTTGCCGTAAAGTTCTCTTTTAAAGAAAATTGACCAAATGAGTGACATACCGTTACGTTGTTATAGGGTATGCCTTTCTCTGGCTAGACTCTAGAGTTCTTGACATGGCATAGGGAAGCTTTCTCTGGCTGCCTTCTCGTTTTCCTAAATTAATGGGCGGTTTGGCGGTAACATGCATACAGGACAACTCGAGGGCTATGATTTGGTAAGTAAAGACCTGTGCAAGTTTCTATTTGTTTGATACCTTTTGGTGTTTATTGGAGGTCTGTTTATGTTGGTTATTTCTCTACGTAATAAATTTATTTCAAATACCCATCTTAGCATACTGATTTAAGAAGTTATTTCTACGTATTTTGATTTTTTTTAATACCCATGTCTTATTTCTTTGAATGTTGAATGTTGTCTTGAATACCAATGTATTACATTCCAGGTTTATTTTTATTTTCAGGAAAGATAAGTCTGGGATCCCCTGATCACCTGCTCGTTTGAGCCTTATAATCTGGATGGAAATATATCTCGAGTGAAGCTTTTTTAAGGTTTAATAATTGCGTACAATGCCACTAAATACTCTTTAAGAGATTGACTTTGGGACAACGCTGGAATCTGGTGAAGTAATTATCATTCTTAACTGTAAGGCAAGTATTGTTTCTGTTTGGTTTTTAATACAATCCTTAAGCAAGCTAGTGGGAGGACGTTCCCTATAGCGCACGGTAGTCCTTAAAGGTCTACCATGCGCTATAGGGAGGCTTGCTTTGAACCCTTTCGTCTAATTTCGGTAAGTTTTAAGTATGTTGTACTTTATTTAGGCTCGACAATTAACGTAAACTCTGTTGATCACAAGCTTAAAGCTCTGTTTTATTAAATTCTTTGCTTTTTATATTGGTTCTATTTATTCCATATTTTAAGCGTTAACCATATTGTATGTTTAAAGTATATGGATGAATGGTTTGTTGTACGAATTTGGTTACTTTATTATATTATTTGTTGTTTAATATTAGTTTTTGATACGAAAGTCATTTATGTAGGCATACCTAACTTTCGTAAGAAACTTTTCTGATAATTGACACTTTTCAGATTGGATGGCGGGACTTGAGAATAAAAGTACGAGGACTGAATTCAGCCACTCTTAACTTCAACCTCTACTTCTGACTGCTTAGTTTGGTTGCAGATAGTTATTAGAAATCCTTTTAACTTGAAGATGTCTAATGGAATTTGCATACTTTGGTTTTTTACCATAAGATATGGCAAATTATATTTTATTCTTATATGATGCTGGTAAGTTATTATAAGAAATTTTATTTGCTTATTCTTAAGGAGGAATTTCTTAATTGACAAGACAACCACTCTAGCACTTTAAATAAAGACTACAGAAGAATTTTTTTTTTTTTAAATTCTGCCGGGTATAATCCTGGTAAGTTAGCCATTGGAGATGTTTGAACATGATTTTGGTTGACTAGGCAACTTTCTTCGGAATATGATAGCTGATCTATCGAGCATCGTCCAGTACATAAAAATACTGTTTAATTCATATTTATCGGCGTCAATGACCTTAGATGTCAGGATGCCAGAAAACCCCAACTCAATAAATTCATATAATGGATGGTTGCTTGAACATTTCTTATTAAGGTTTAATGGTATTTCTTGAAATAAAATTTATATCTTTACTACTTGGTGTTTGTCCTATTTACTTTATCTTTTTAATGAAAATGGAATGGTATATTTTATTTTTGCTATAGAGGTTTGAAATTAATTAGTGAACCGATTTTATTTTTCTTTATAACTGAACTTCTTGGATTTGTAATAAGGGAAACCTCATGACATCTCAAATTAGGTATATGAAAAATAAATAGCTTTAATGTATAAACTTTAAAAATCATTGTATGTAATCTACATCAAACGGAAATGTAATATGCAGAAAGACTAATGAAAATGCTTGAGCTTGGGACTGAGGATTGAT
>NC_090731.1:128536333-128541333 GCF_036898095.1 Palaemon carinicauda
CTTCTACATTGATGTAGTTGACATTATGGCTGCAGCAAAAGTTACAAATTTGCAGACACTTCTAAAGCATGACATTATGCCAGAATCTAGTTCTCGTGTGCTTGATTGCGACAAGAATTGTACTTCTTCCATAAATCCAGATGAGCGAAGTGAACTCATTGACGAGATCACTCCTTAAGACACTCGGGAGCTCTGGAGGTCTGCTGAGAACCTTAAGCATAAAGTCGTATATTTGGCTGGATACCTTGTTCATAAATAATGTAATAGCACTAGTATGGAGGATATCATGGATGATGAAGATGGTAACGAGGTGTCATCTGAGTTCTTAGATCATTTGAATAGAGGTGGACTGAGTGTGCCAACTATTTCAACTGTCTTTTTTGTACATAATCCCTATAATTTGAATGCCATGACTAAAATGCATTGCCGCTTTCATTTTGCTGAATTGTTATCTTTTGTAGATGCACCTTTAGCTACTAATAATGCAGCATGTACGACTTTAGCCAACATTCTATTGAAAGCTCAGGTTCTCAATGCAAGTGACAAAGAAAAGGCTGTGAGATGCCTCAGGAGGCAAGAAAAGCTCTCCATCTACCGATGTTCATCTAATCAAATGTTAATTTCTTTGAGTTTTGTTGTGATGAGAAATACCGTTCTTTATTTCTTATTTTAGTGTTTCATTGTTTTGGGCTTGTTAGGAATGTTTGAGTAATACAATATTTGACAATATATATTAAATTAGGACAGAACTACAGACTTGCCTCTTATTATAATCAGCCATCCCTCACCATCTATGACAGTGATTCCCAACCTCTTTGTGATCGAGTACCACTTGGAAGTCCCGTACAGTCGCCGCGTACTACCTGGTTCCAGAGAAACTAAATTCGATCAGATACCACTTTATTTCTATATATTAACTAAGAAAACAATAACTCAATGCGAGGGCTGTATCTGCTTCTTCTCCACCAGCTGGTCAATGCGGGGCATGACTTTGCTCACAGCACATCGAAAATCATGCCCGGGCGCAGCAAGACGGTTCCGGCTCTTCGACTTGATGGTCATGAAGGCTGAGAACCCCTGCTCGCACTCCCACGTCGAGGGGAAAATCAGTAGCTGGGGAACAGCGTGACGGGCTAGCGTCGGGTACAAGGAGGCCATGCTCACCCTGAAGTTTAAAGGAGAGCATTCTTTGTGCTTCGCCTTTGCTGTCGTTTGTGACCCCGAAAGTGTTCGCGTACCACCTGGAAGGCCCTTGCGTACCACTAGTGGTACGCGTACCACAGGTTGGGAACCACTGATCTATGAGTTACACACAAAAACGAGTAAAAATGACTAAAATTCACTATTTTGACCTTGAAATATGACCTTTTGACCTTGAAGATGATGAAGATGACCCCAGGTGGTGTTAAAAATGTCACTATTGAACTCACCGTCCTCAAAAACCCCCATTTTGACTCAGAGAACGTGTTTCTAGCCCTTCTTAGAAGTCATTTTAGTCCAGGACTCAAGTTAATCCTTCAGACTCAAGTTGAAAACCCCGATCAGGGGACGTTCCAGTCCTTTCTTGAAGGACGATATAGGACAATATATATTAAATTCGGACAGCTCTGCAGACTTGCCTCATATAATCAGCTATGTCTCACCATTTATGGGTTACACACAAAAAACAAGCGAAAATTACCAAAATTCACAAATTTGACCTTCATAAATGACCTTTAGACCTTGAAGATGACCCCGGGTGGTGTTGAAAATGTTACTATTGAGCTCACCATCCTCAAAAACACCCATTTTGATCCAGAGAACATGTTTCTAGCCCTTCTAGAAGTCATTTTAGTCCAGACTCAAGTTAATCTTTCAGACTCAAGTTAAAAACCCCGAGCAGGGAACGTTCCAGTCCTTCCTTAAAGGAGTCTATGATATATATATATATATATATATATATATATATATATATATATATATATATATATATATATATATATATATATATATATATATATATATATATATATATATATATATATATAAATATGTATATCATGAATCCCCAAAATCATGTAGAAATTGATAGAGTATCGCAGCTAAACAATAGCTTCCGTTAATAGCTGCATTAGATTATTTTGACATTAGTCTTGTTCAAGTCACCGATGAAAGATAAAGTACTTTCAAATATGGTTCGATATAAAATAATAATACAAGAAAAACACCATAGATGACATTCAGAGAGAGGTAGTACGTTGGTCAAAATTCACCTGTAACCTTCTGAGTTAGATTGGTGACCAACTAATAGACAGAGGTGAAAACGTGACCTCCTTGGCGGAGGTAATGATAATAATATTACTACTACTACTACTACTACTACTACTACTACTACTACTACTACTACTACTACTAATAATAATAATAATAATAATAATAATAATAATAATAATAATAATAATAATAAGAATTGGACCAAAACCTAAATTTTGAGAGTTCTGTCGAAGTGAGTATTGGCCCACGCACTGAGCCCTTTTATAAATTGGAATTGCAAGATATTTTTTTGCGATTTATTAAACGTAATTAGTTCTTACCTTCTAATATCCTGGAATTTGTCCATTTATCCAAACCTTACGAAATCATGTAACCATTCCGGAAACCACATTTTTACTTCCATTCTTGCGTGTTTGTCTTTCAACAATTCCAACTCTTAGTGAGATAAAGATTCACTTCACGAACATCATGTCTCTAGAGACTGAAGCTTGTAATGTTTTACAAGATGATATTTATTTTGAAATTGGGTTTTATCATTTATCATGGAGAGAGAGAGAGAGAGAGAGAGAGAGAGAGAGAGAGAGAGAGAGAGAGAGAGAGAGAGAGAGAGAGAGAGGTTGCTGAGGAAGTGAGAAGGGGTGAAAGAGTCTGTGGGTAGTGAGAGCGAGGGGGGGGTGAGAGTGAGAAGGGGTAAGAGCGCGAAGGGGTGAAAGAGGGAGAGAATAGTGAGAATCAAAGAAGATTGGGGACCAAGATGTTCATTCTATACCAATCATGTTACAGATGAACTCTTTATGATTAGTTGCCAGCTTGACTCCACGCTATCCATTTCAGTGTTAAAATTACAAGCTTCATTTCTAACTAAGCTGATATTACCTAGTTACCGATAATCTGTTGCGCTACATCTTTATAGTGCGATTTGTAAAACGACAGAAAAAAAAAAGAATAAAGTCACGCTATCTTTAAGAAACAAGACACCAAGGATTTAAATAGATAAAACATAATTGTATCTGAATAAGAACTGATTTTGGGCCAGAGTTCGTAAACAAATGCACAAAAGTAATCTAGAATATGGCACCAATGGGGCAAGGGGTGGGTGCGCTTCAAAAAAACTTATTTCAAGGCTATAAGCAATGTTTTTCTTCCTTTTTAGCTTAGCATTTTCACTTCGCATTATATCATTTTTTTTATGGTACATGTGTTTATTTTTCTAGTTTTATTACACTGGTTTCTGGATAGCCTACTGGAAGATGTAAATGAGAATGTTGCACCCAGACAATTTATGCAGAGAGCTAGAGACAGGACCAGGTGAAGGCAATTGACAGTCCATGTCGAGGACAGGGCACCTAGATAGATTACCCTGGTTATTTCTGGTCACCTTTCTGTCAATAGTGATTTTAAAAATATTGGTTTCTCTGGAATTTACCTTTCTTTGGTTTGATATTGGGTGATATTAGCCTACTGATTTCTTTGATATACAGTATATGTCCAGAGGGAGACCAGAAGCAACGTGAAGTTATTTCATGTTGGCTATAGGATGAAACCAATATTTTTTTTTTTTTTTTTGAATTGAGAAACAGGCAGTCTTCCACCTAATATCGTTAAAAGAATTAAATTTTGAGAGTTTCCTTTTTTTTTTTTTTTGGAAACCTGTTATTTCTAAGGATATTTTTTTAAGCACTTCAGGTTGGTACTACTTTGAAAATTGTTCACATGTTTGTACTTCAAAATCTGACTTTTATCCTAAACTGACGCTTAAAATCTTGATATAAGGATCTGACACCATTTTTCAATTGACTTTGTGTGCATGATGTTTAGAATATTTAGTAATCCTTTTAGGCCGGGTGCCAGGACCATCCCAGGATATTTTCTGCTAACTTTTTAACTCACATTTCCTGATAACCTATGTCTTGGGCTATGTCAAGAATATAGCGACCACTCTCAACTCGCGGCTGTTCTCACATAGGGGACCATAAATCTACATTAATCCTTTATAAGGGCGGTCAAACATATTCATACTTTCAAGAAATTTTGCAGGGACTATTGCAATATATCGAGAAACATATGTAAAAAGCAAACATTTTAAAAGTATAATATGTATTTCTAAAGTAATACAAAATGAACACAGACAAACCGAAAAAATCTTGATTTTAACATATTTCTCTTTACAAACGAAGTCCTCTCAGGAAAAAATTACTAATCTGTAATTACATACTGCATTATAAATACGTCATTGTTACATACACTTTTTCTTTAGCCAAAGTTTACGTTATATCGAAATAGATAACAAAACTTTTCTATCCGTTTCAAATTGATTAATCCAAATAAGCCAATGATGTTTTTTTTCTCCTGAAAAATTCCAAACTTATTGTTAAAGATACAGTGCCTTGAATTTTTTCCTAGAAAATGTAAAGGTATTCCCTCAAATGTAGTTCGAAGTTAAGACTAATTTTATTTCTTAATTAATTGTGCATTTTTTTATTTACTTGTTTATCTAGAAAGTTGCCGACGAGAGTGTTTGAATTGGTCGCCGCACATTAAGCGTAAAAACAAAAGCTTGAATGTAGGTGAACAAGTCGCCGAAAAATGTTGCTAAATATTGATATTTGGTAAACATTGTATATTTTGCAATGGTGACAAGGTAAAGGACTCTATTAATATACATAGTTTGTAGAAGCTCCACTCAGATGCGTATAAAAAACATTGAAGAAAAGGAAATTCAACTAAATGATGAAGATTTACAATGC
>NC_090731.1:128546333-128566333 GCF_036898095.1 Palaemon carinicauda
GAATACAGTGGTCCAAATGCCCTATCTCTGAGTCAAGTTAATGAATATCTTGTCTTGACTTCACGCAAATATCAATTAGATCCAGGTTGGAAGGTGTTTTTTGCTGCCTCTCGGGAGAGATTTCTTTTCTGGATGGATAATGAGAAGCTAGAAACTAATATTGACGGTCTAAGACGAGCACCGGAGGTGAAGGCCTTTCATTTTGAAAATAATGAGAAGGTTTGATAAATATATGATTAAAGAATGAAAGAAAGGACCACAAATGATAAAGAATGAAATAGGGGAACAAAAATATTAAAGAATAAATACCTAAAAAGATATGTCCAGGGATAGAGGAGGAAGCTTAGAAAATAAAATCTGAAGAATGAGAGCAAATATCTAGGAATCTAAGAGTATCGCTCCTCAGCTGTGTGATTTAGTGATTAAAAGGACAATCAAACATTCATTTTCGAGATATTATAATATTTGATTTTTCCCTTTCCCACTTACTGCATCAGCTGTAGAAATTATGGTTCAACTACTATCTTGATAGGCGGAGGAGCTGGTATGAATGGCTATTGCTCGAACACTCCGAACTAGAGCTTCGCGGATAGTGATGTGTTTTTTAGCTCGTTAAGCGCCCATATGCCTAGAGTAATTCACCCGGCCCAGAGCCCATACCCAATACCACATAGATGTGCTAATTAGGGACTAAATAGGGACTTTATCATACTGAGTTAAGATTATTTGAAACAAGATTGAGAGAACGTTTCGCATTAAATCTATAAGAAGTCAGTTTGATCTCCAGGCAATGTAATTTCTCAAAATAAAGCTACTAATAGTTAAATAATCATTGATAACTTGCAGTCACGGTATTAGCATGGCGAATAATTTTGTGCTTATGCCATCTGGAAATGTATTTTCCGACAATTTAAAGGAGAATACATTTTGTGAAAATAGGTGTATCATAGTTTCATGACAAAATTTCGGAAAATTACGTCGTTCTGAGAATAAAAGCTTTTATTTTTTATATGATTTGTCAATAAAACAAATTTCTGATAGCCTTTGCCAGAATGTAATAGCGTCCTCATTTACCTCCACTTATTTTTGATACGAAGTAACAAATCCTTATTGTATTGAAGGTGTTATAAAGTCAACAGTATATATTGTATCCATCACTGATTTTCTATTATGCAATGGTGATACTTAAATTTCGTTACTTATCAAACTTCCAACAACAATAACTACTTTATTCTACTACTGCTATCTTTTAGAAATCAACCAATAATGAATACGGTTAAAATTATTTGTTAGACACTAACGGTTACAATATCTTACAGGCTGTATCAAGAATACTCATTTAACTTCTCTCCACACCCCCTAAAACAGAAATGACTTCCTTATTTCCTCAGTGTCGGACTGGCTGGGGCAAGGGGTTGAGAAGAAGGGACTCCCACCCCCCCCCCCCCCCCCCCGACCACCACCACCACATGACCCTTCCCTACAGAGTGTCCACTTGGCCCCTCCTACGAAGAAATAGTAATTGTACATATATATATATATATATATATATATATATATATATATATATATATATATATATATATATATATATATATATATATATATATATATATATATATATATATATATATATATATAATGTGTGTGTTTTATATTTGCAGTGGATAGTTGAGACGTCAAAGGATAATAAAGAATTTAAATATGGCAACTCTATTTGTAACTTTAGTATGCTTTTGCTAACAAAGACAGTTCTTTCCTGTCTTTAGTTCGCTAAGGTTGGAGAAGGCTCCGCCCATTTCGTAGAAGTAGTAAGAAGTGCAACACCTTGTCTGTTTCGTCATGGGAACAATAGAGACATCTGACGTTGTTTTGATTCTAACTGTAAATAGCAGACATTTGCTCTTTGTTATTATATATATATATATATATATATATATATATATATATATATATATATATATATATATATATATATATATATATATATATATATATATATATATATAAGGGAGATAATGTCACAGATTATACAGACGCCCTCATGAAAGGATGTGGTGACAAAGAATACTTGCGTATTTTTGGTTAATTGAAGCCCTGCTTATTAGGATACTATTATCAAAGTATACTGAATGATCAGGCAAAGATCAAGAATATTAAAAAAATAGATTAGTTGAGAAATTTATGAAAAAATCAGATGTTTTGAATCCTAGATACCCACAAAAAGGAAATCTCACCACAAGAATGAACATCTCAAAATCTGCAACAAAAATTTGGAAAGAAAATGAAGTATCTAATTCAAAGAAGTACTTAGACAACAATGCTAGCAAAGATTGCGTCATCAACCTTTCTGAAAACGTTTCAAATTTGGCGCTATCTCTACCGCAGCAAACAATGTGGAGTTAACTGAAGCATTTTGTAATTTGTAAAAAGTAAAGATACGTCAATGTGATGACGTGAGTACAGTGAAAATAGTTATTTCAGACATAAAAAAAAAAAATCCATATTTCCAGAAAAGATTTATAGTAGCTATTGAGAAATGGATAGATGATAAAACCTTACACTTGACGAAAACTGATAAGCATGATTTATTGGCAGTTCTAAATAAAAGTAATTCTTAAATAAAAAAAAAAGTATTTACATTATTCTATGTTGAAAAAAATACACGAAAATATTTAAACGAAAATTACATAAGAAGTGCTAACAATGATTAAACCAAAATGCAGAAATACTATTAAAAGGAAATCCTAGCTTGATACTCCATATTTCGTAAATAGGAAGATATACAGCAATACCTGCAAAGCACTAAACGAAAATTACATATAAAGTGCTAATAATAATTCAACAAAATTGCAGAAATACTAATAAAAGAAAATCCTAACTTGATACTCCATATTTTGTAAAAAGGAGAATATACAGAAGCAACAACAAACCACCATTGTTTTGTGTCGTGTACCAACAAATAGAAAATTATTTGAGAAGAATTATATTTGACCTCGCCAACTTTACCATATTTTTATGAGCACATAAAAAAGCATAGAGCATATTTCTCAGCGGGAGCAGTTATTACCTTTGGTAGTTGTATATCAGACTATTTACAAAAATATCTGAGGGATATTTTCAACCTAAGAGGTGGGTGTTATTTCTAATGGCAAAAATAAAATCGATATACAATAAATAGATGGATTGTATGATGTACAGATGAATAGGGAAACTAGGCGTGTAAGCTTTGATGTGTTAAAGCTGGACACACGTTATATTTGGTAACGTATTACATTTGTCAAAAATATATGCAAAATAATATGAAATTTATTTATATATTGGTTATAGTAATCTCAGTATTTCATCGTAGCTATAGGAGTTTTTTGATTAACTACTCAAGCTAATTGTTTAGATACAGAACATTAAGTTAATCATATCACGAGTAATGTGATTGACGACATAATTTGTATTTGTCTAGTGAAGAAAATATGATTACTTCCTTTGAGTTGATGCTTTCGATTAAATTAATTACGGATATTGAAATGATTGAAGCTGTCCCTTTTCGGATTGCCTATTACATAGAATTAATAATGCAATTAGATTCAGTGAATATAAAACAAACTACCGATGGGTATAGTTATATACATTTTTATCCTAGCAAGAACAATAAGGTAAAGAAATCGGTTTTCACATCCATGATCCAAGATCATTTTGAGTACTTTACTGGTGACGGGAGAGGTAAAATTAGGAATGGGGGAAAAAAAAAGTATTCAGATAGTTGTTGCAAAAAAAAAAAAAAAATGTATTAGGAGCAGAAAAAGAAACTTTTTATGACAATAACAGCAGATAAATATGTTTTTTTTTTTTATTCTTCATTTAATAATAAGCTTGGAGCTAAAGTTGCATTTATTGTTGATGCAATAAATACTTTACATGAACTCTTCAAAGTTCCATTTATCAAACTTTATGAAATTCTTGTAACCATTTTATATTCTTCAAACTGAATCATATTAATAGGAATTCGATGCATGTTTTTTAATATTGTTGGGCAAAATTTTGAAATCAGTTGAATTCCTTATTCCAAATTCTACCTATTAATATCTCATTTGGGTCATTGTAACAATTCTTTGCTTTCAGATGCTTCCCGACTATACAATCTTCATTATGCATTAGATTTTAGCACTTTGAGACCTTTTCTGTTGTGAAGCTCAATGCAAACCAGTATTCAAGTTTTAATCAAGCTTATAGCTAATTGTGATTTGTTCTTTCGAATCGCATCGTTTATTCAGTTAAACTTTTGTTCAAACTGGTTATAAAATCGTTTTAGACGAGCAAATTGTCATTATTCTCGTGTCATCATTTCTGTGTTAGTCATCTGTACTTTTTATATATATATATATATATATATATATATATATATATATATATATATATATATATATATATATATATATATATATATATATATATATATATATATATATATATATATATTTTATCTCATGAAAACTTCATTATTTTGGACCAGTATGGGTCACTTTCCTTAGTTAGATAGACACTGCGCATCACAAGGAGCTGGCGATCCTTTGATGAATCTAGCCCCTGATTTAGTAAGTCAGGCGACTGGCGAAATGTAACCGAGGCCCTATGTATCAATAGGCGTAGGAGATGATGATGACTCTATTATTTACTTTTATGATTGTTTTATGCAGTGGACTACATCCAGTTATTTTCATTAGGATTGCAGGTTGACTTGTAATGATTATGATTATAACAATCCTCTTTTGTACATGATAATGAAAACATCCCTACTGATAATTGGATATATACACTATGGTTATTTCATTTCAATGTGTAACAAAATGAATATAAATGAAACCAGATTTCTAAAAGAAAACATTAATCAGCCTATGAATATAAACATAGGAATATGTATTTTTGACCACCTCACATTCAAAAATTATACGGGACTACAATTGTCCACATATTTAGAAGAATGGGTCGTTAGGTGTGAGCAAGCACACCTGCTTAAGCAAAACAAGATTCGTCAATGGAATTCGATCTCCTATATATTTTTTTTTACCCAGGCAATCATAAGTGCCCATGAGGAGGTGCGTGGATTTATGGGCGAGAACTACGATTGAACTCGCCTGACGATTCATAATCTGGCTCATAAGGCGCTCAGCTACACACATGCACAGAAACGCACAAACACTCCCGCAAAATATGAGTATACTCATACTTTCCTATACATACTGTATATTTAAGTATAATTGGATACTTTATATATATTTGGGTATATACACAAATACACACACACACACACACACACACACACACACACACACACACATATATATATATATATATATATATATATATATATATATATATATATATATATATATATATATATATATATATATATATATATATATATATATATATTTAAGTAGAAGATATTAACATCTACGAGCGTAGATTTAATTGTTCATTTTCTTTTGTCTTTAATCTTTTATTCTTTAAGTTTAATTTCCTGCTTTTCATGAATAAATATATATGTTATAAATGAACAATTACGAGAACCACTTTTTCTAATCTTTCTAATTTTTTTCAGTTTCTAGGGTGTTTGAATTAAAAATATATGATATACAATGAAGTTGTCACACAGGTCCTCATGATTATTGACTTAAAATATAATTTTTCTCTAATTCTCTTCAGATGCAGTCTTGTACCATGAGTTCCATGTTCATTGTAGGTTAAGGGTTATGCAACTTAGACAGATTTGTAATGATAAATTTACAACTATTGCATATTATGAACAGATTGTTAATACAACCAATAACTTCCTAATATTTTTTGGCTTCCCTGAAGGTTCTTTCCTTTCCTGTGAATGTCTGCAACATATATCTTACGCGTCCTTGTTTGTTTATTATGATGATAACTATTTTAATAATCACTTATCTTAATAGTTAGAGGTTAGGGTCATTACTTCGTTAATGAAAAATCTATTTGTTTAGTATCGTGTTAAAGTCCCCCCCGAAAAAAACCACTAAATAAAGAGCTTGAACACTTGGTAGAATTCTTTTTCAAATATTCATTTTTTTTTTCTTTTTATAAAAAAAAGGTTTTGTTTTGATTCCTAATGAAGTTTATAGCTATATGAATACTGATTTAATATCGTGCGTCGTAATATCAGGAGGAGCAACAGAAAGATCAATGGGTAACCGTCAGTGGGTCCTGATGGATCAAGGTTGAATAATGAAAATGTAGCCATTTGAAATATTCAAAATTTCATTAGGATACTTTACTTAAGAAAACTATCGCTTTTACTGCCCTTGGGGGTACGCCATTATGGTTTGTATGGCATAGGATTTGGAGAAAAGAACCCATTGCTAGATTGTCTATTTGGCAGTATTACTCCCCTTATAAGGGCGTCTCTGCTGTTCAGATCACGATCATTTCCTTCAGTACGATTTCAGAAATATTCAAGTACTTGGTACTCTATTTATAAACCCTTTAGTTAATTTTGTTTAAGCTCTCTACACATTGCATCTATTTACAATACACAAACTAATAATTTAATTGAAAATAATATTATACATTTAAATTTATAGACTACAAGATTTTTCAAGGCTAAAATTAGCAAACACTTAGCTGAACTTAAAGAAACAAAAAAAAAGAGGGACGATGAGGAAATAAGAAACATTCTGTATGGAACTTTAGACAATTCATTGCAGACGGAAGTTTAAAACAAGATAAAAGATAAAAAGGCCAGGAAAACATAAGAAATTTTTAAGGTACTAAAACCAAGGCTTATTCTATATATTTGAAAGAATATAATAACGACTGAAGCAATGAATATATGTTCTTCCATTTTTTTCTTCTACTTAATTTCCAGCTAATACTGACGCCCACAAGATGCGCCTTCTCCTCCCTTACACTAATGGCCCTTCCTCTATCTAATGTTCGCTTTTGACTGCAGCCTTTGCTTTGTTTGCCAGTAATTGCTGCTTCCGCCATCAGGAGCGATGCTTAAAGCACTACTTCCTGCCAAAGGTATTTATTCTCTCAGAGGCTTTTCTCCATTTGCCTTCTATCTTACTTTGTGAGTCCACTCGCCTTCCCCCCTACTTCCACGTGGAAAGAAATTTCTCTCTGCCTGACTGTTTGTCTTTTTCACTCTTGGATTGACGACATCTGAACCGTCCTCTCTCTCTCTCTCTCTCTCTCTCTCTCTCTCTCTCTCTCTCTCTCTCTCTCTCTCTCTCTCTCTCTCTCTCTCTCTCTCTCTCAAAAGTTAAATACTATATTTTGTTTTCATCTCATACTCTCATGCTCACAAAGGCACGCTCCAAGTTCGTGTTTCTTATCATATATATATATATATATATATATATATATATATATATATATATATATATATATATATATATATATATATATAAATATTATATATATAGATATATACATATGTATATATATATATATATATATATATATATATATATATATATATATATATATGTATATATATATATATATATATATATATATATATATATATATATATATATATATATATATATATATATATATATATATATATATATTCTACATATTATGTATAGAGTGTGGCATTTATGCACGCATACACACAAAAAGGTGTGCACATGTACCTAGACTCTACTTTAGTTGTCTCCTAGTTGAACCCTGCCTATAAAATTCACGTTCAGTCTTCTTCAATTCCTACTTTTACTATGGCCACAAAATCTCATTTTCGTTATTACTCTCCTCAAATCCCAAAACATCATTTCCTGGAAGAGTTTTATATTCGAATCGAGGGGTAATTTACGCAAAGCTCCTTTGATTGAATAATAAGAAATAGTTAATGATAGAAATTTTCCGGAATATTGACAATCATAAGAATAAAATAAGTAGCTGACGAGAGTCTGTAGAGCGTTTATTACCGCATTTTCTGGGTCAAATTTTGAAATAAATATACCTAGATGATTTCCGCATGATTCTAACATATAGGTTCTTATTCGTTATTTAATTCCTATATTTTATTTCCGGACCTCAGGATCTGGTGAGAGTAATTATCCAGAGTGGTGCCTCTCTCGTCCAGATGTCATTCATTCTGTCAGAACCCAAGGGATATGCATTTACTACCTCAGTTGAGAGTAGACCAAAGATTGATTGACTGACTCTAGCAGCCATATTCTGACATCAAGCAATGGTCATTGATGGAGATAATCAAAATGCAAGGATTATGCTGACCAAAATTAAAGATAATTAACACATAGGCTTGTTTAAATTTCCCTTCTAAAAGCACGCTCTAAAAATTATTCATCTCCTATTGTTACAGGAAGAGCAAATAATCGATAACTAATTAAATAAAGAATCCAGTGTGAAATACTGTTTTTAGAACTCTCATACATAACCCAAACAGATAATGTCCACATCTTCCACGTATTTTCATTTCATTCCCTTTAAACATCAATACTTTACTACCATAAAAGAGCGTTTGATCACCATTCTTTTGATGCAATCTCACATTCCTTCCACAAATAACCTAATATCCTGCTAATCTACGCATATCCACCTGCCTTTCACGCTTCTCCAATTCTGCGAATCACCTCTTCTTACAATCATCCATTACAATTATTACAAAATAATTACTACATTACTCAACCTATTTCAATCATCTCTTATCCATACGAACTTTCCTTACTTCATCTTCTGATTTCCTATACCTCTCATTACATTAATTTTCTAACATTTGCTCTCAACTTTTTCCTCTTGCAGACACTTTCCAACTTTCTTACCAGCTTCTACATTTTTTTTTCTCTACAATTCCCAAGCAGTATAGTATTAGCTGCAAACATCAAAAATTCCACATCCCATTCAGAAATCCTTTTCTTAGCCTCAAATGTCGTGCCTGTATCCATTGACGGTTGTGATTACGATATTTCATATCCTAAAGACAAACTTTCTATTAAATAGGCGAGAGAAAAGCCCATCACGACGTATATAAAACATTATGATTTTGAAAAGCTTCCTCATCAATAATTTCACAAAATAATATTGAAAGCATATTTTGTATATTCTTCATTTCGCCTGAATATGCTTGTTCGTTTTAGGTCATAGAACACCAAAGAAAGGAAATATTGAAATACATTTCGGTAAATTTCACGGCAACAGTACATTTTCAAGAGATGTGAGGGATAATTTTATCTTGAGCATATCAATATAAAAAAATTATCTCTAATCCTTATAATCAAAACAACAATTACCATACTAGCAAGTACAAAACTTTAATCGGATGTTGGAGTTTTAAGATCTTCAAGGAATTATTGGGCATCACCCAGGGGTGTAAAATAGTCTTTATTCCCTTTTTTTCTCATTTCCACATTTGAATAGCGATGGAACAGCTTTGTGAAGCCCCAGTCGGTTAATGTTTCACCTTCCTCTTTCAGAGAAGATTCCGTTATTCAACAAACTTGTTACACACGTGGTATCAATGGGGGGTAGTCGCGAAAAAAATGGACTTATAATGTGGAAAGGGTAGTTATCTCTGTCCTCTTTATAGGTCTTAACTTTGCTGAGTTCAGTTTCTCAAAATAGATTATGCCATTCTTTTGCTTCCTTAGACTATTGCTTCTAAAAAACCCATGTGACTAGCAGAATCTAACAGTTTTTTTTTTCTCCTTTTCTGTAACTCGGAAGAGATGGGACTTTACATATGTCATGTCATGAAACCATCATATAGCATGCAAGCTTGACAAAATTTTATTTGTCAGTACGACTGGCCGTAACTTGTAACGTTATCAATATGGATACTACTCTGATGACCTTGTGTATGGTCTGTCACTGAAATCTTTTCACGAGGTTTATTGTATTCAGCCACCCGTTGCAAAGAGAACTAGTGTGAGGTTCGGGAATGGAGATTTAGGCAAGATAAGTAGTGAAAGTCGGGCGATTTTATCGCTGAATTGGGAATTCAAGTCCCCAGTCAAATTTTCTATAAAGGGACCGCAAAAAAAGAGCGAATCGTCGTTCGTCTCGTTCTGAGAAAAACAAGCTGACAATGAGTCAGTCCATGGAGGATGGTTTAATGGATGAAAAGGGTTATTTTAGTTTTTTCATATTACGCATTCTATAGATTATTAATATCTTGGTGTTTCCGGACATTAAAAATAGCAACGCTTGTTTTTATTACTGATTATCCATAATCAAAACGCAAAGAAAAATATATAAAAGAGAGTAGTGAACTTAAGATTACATAATTTAGTGCCCCATTTCCTTCTTTTATTACAGTTTGTTATTACGTATTAAGAAATAGGATACAGACAGAAAATAACACATACAGAGAAATTGTATAAAAGAATGATTGGGAATTATCTATCATTATTACTTAGTGGCAAGGTTAAGTAAAAATCTAAATCAAATCGCCTGAAATTGAATATAGAAATAAGACTATACATCAGTTTAGTGAGATAGTTTTTACTGTATGGACAGGAGTCGTGGTATAACAATGAAACAATATCCAACAGATTTTGTAGATTTGAGAACAAAGCCCTCAGAAGAATATTGGGAGTTAAATGGCAGGAAAGGATTAAAAATTAAAATATAAGAGAGAGTACTCAAGGTGTCATATGTTAATGAGATCATGGTGAGTGATAGATGGAGAGGGTTTGGTCATGCTCTTCATACTCCCCAAGAGAGATTAGTTCAACAAACTTTCAAAGGGGTTCATCAAGACACTAGAAGAGTTGGAAGACCCAGGCCTACATAGCTGAGATCTATGAAGCGAGAAGTAGGAGACGATGATTGGAGAAGTAATGATTTAAAAGTTCTAAATTAGGACGATTGGTGAAATCTGAGGCCCTTTGCGTCAATAGTTGTAGGAGAAGATGATGATGATGATAATTACTTCAAGGACAGTTGATAAGAAATTAATCATTTATTATCATCAAATATGATTGAATTATTTCCCAAAAAGGTTATGAAGATCGGCCTTGAGAGAAAACCTAAGAATGACACAAGAAAGAAGGTCAATTAATAAAACTCAGCCTTAACGTGTGATGTGATGTGACTGACACATTCCTTAAACGATATGCTTTCAATTGGAAGTCATTATGTCCATAATGGATTGAAGAAAGATATCTCTCTCAAGTAGAATTATAATTACACATGGAAGTATAAAACTGAGCTTTAAGAAGGTTCTCATTTTACAGTACCTTTAGATTTTATATTTTAGTCTACGTGTATGATTTACCTGCAATTGTTCTACTTAATTTTATATCTTCTGTTTTCTTTTAACATTTTCCATTAATTTTATAAACTTTCTATAAAAAATTATAATTAATTTTCTTATGAATAAAAATTTTTTGTAAGTTCAGTTCCTCTTATTTGCATTATTATTTTTTACATTAGTTTTAGTCACTTTCAGTGAGAACTAATTAGTAATTGTCTGATAAGTAAATCGAAATTTGTTCTTAAATACCTTTAGCTTATCACGTTATTACTCTGTTATCGTCATATCCCCTTTTTCACAAACCTTTCTGAAATTAACTCTTTAACACTTACCCCCAACTTTTCTGAATCGGCTTTCAGATGTTCATTGGGCTGATTTTCCCTATTATCTAGGACCTCCGCATGATCCTACTCCCAACTTAAAAGTTTTCTCGTCTTTTTTTCAATCTGTTCCGGTAATTCCACTTTATCTCCAATCTCCATCCAATTTCTACTCCTTCTGGGTTCATAATTTCTTATCCACATCTTCTTCATGAAATTGCTTTGATGCTGCCCAGACTTTTCTTTTCTTTTTAACCTCTACTTTGATAATGTCAAATCTTTTTTCTGAACTTTTTTTTTTTTAAAGCCAAGGATTTTATAATGATTATAGTTCCTACCTATCAATGTTTTTTTTTGGGGGGTGGGGGGATTTTTCTTAACATTACTTTGACTTTGGCCTTTTTTTTTTCTTTTTTAGATAGTATTTTAGAAATATTTTCAATAATTTAGAGAAAATATATCCGCATTATTCATTTAGAAAAACCTTTAATGTTGATCATAATTATAAGAGAATCTATTTTAACACTTATCGTAATCATGATCAACAGCTGTATAGTTTTCCGCTTATGTTTCATTTCTAAATATTTTCCTTCCTAATTTCCAAATGCAATGGTATGTTTTACTCCCTCTTTTGAATTCGTTACTCTCCTCTTCATAGATACGCTCCTCATTTATAAAAGGCTAAATGGTTGAGGTCAGTTAGCTTCACTACCCACCTTTGGGAGATTCAGTCAAGAAAAGTGGGCACGTAGCCTAATTGAACACCACTTAGCTATGGTTTCAGTAAGCTTAAGTTTGGAACACTCTCGGCTTGTTACCTACTCCCCCCCCCTAACTTTAAATAGATACTAGAAAAAAAATCGAACCAGAAAAGAGGTATGTGGCTTTCAATATCACGTCTTTAGACTTGCTGAGAGATTTGAAAGCAAGACCACCCTTATAAGTCAGGTCACTTAGTGAAATTACAGTTACGCGGATGGATAAAAGCATCATGTTTGACATGGGACTCCCCTGATGATTATCAAATGATTTTAGAGTAGGAGCCCTCCACAATTTTTTTAAGAGAAAGACAAAAAAAAGAAAATCGAATTTCCAGCTGACCAGATATTTAAAAGAAAAAATATAGATTTCAGGTCATGTGAGTAATACAATGACAATGTCTTTTCCTAAATTTATAGAAATTTAATTTGACAATTACAAAAGTAGCAATGCATATATTTTTCACAATATAGACTCTGTCCTGCGAAGTCGGGGTAAGGATGTGATCCCCTCTCTGTAAACTTGAATATAGTAATAATCTCAAAATCAAACAAATTGAACGAAATTAAAGAAATTGTGCTTAAACATACCTATAAATACCATACAAAAAATGAGAGAAGGTTAGAATCATCTTTAGAATTACTGTGTAAAATATTTGCACTTAGCATAGAGGGGAGCAAACCAAGTTCGCTTTGCTACATTTGTAGTTGACGCAATCTCATTAAATTAGCTCTCTACATGCCTTAAAAATATCTGTAATTGTCATCCTAGCTGGTATCTATGGCCCTGATACTTTTGTCCAAGCAAAGTCCTGCTGCGAAGGGACCGATAGCTGATCTTCAGTACTGCTGGTCCAAACTCGTGCCAGGTAAACTGATCGTGGGATGCACTGCAGAAGTGCATCTTAGGTTTACGGCAATTTTTCAATAGTCCAATTCTTGTGGCAGACAAGCTCCCTTCTTACCTCATTGTTAAAGTCATATGAATAGTTTTGTCCTATAGGATAACATTCATCATCGAGAGATGATTTCAAAGAGATTAAGGGCAAAATGCACATTTCCATAAACCTTCCAAGCTTGCCAAGCAAATTTCTTGCCCTTTCCACTGAAGGAAGAGGTTGCCTCGCAACCTAAAAAGGAGTGAAAACATGCAATAGTCGTGATTTTGGGATTCTAAGGCTTGTTGTGCAAAGGACATTTATGTGGTAAAACCAGTAGTTCTTGCCTATATATATATAAAAAAAAACAGTTGTCAGTCAACGTTTGTATAGTAATCAGAACGTGAAGTTTACTGACAAGAATGACTACTACATTTGTGTCAGCAGTGCGTATATGGATCTTCTTTCTTCCATGTTGAAGAGCATGAAACACATGAACCACAATTTTGGTGTCTGCCTCCTCATGATTCTAGCTTAGCACTAACAGTTACCACTGCCTGTTCTGGTGTGACATATACAGTTTTACTTTGGTTGCCGATTGAAATCTTCAACCTTGGAAGCCAAAAAGCGAAACAGATCCTCTTTTTTAACTGAGTCACGTAGGGAATCCATTCACATTCCCAGCTACTCGATGTTGCCTAAAACCTTTCTGTGCACACCCAAAACTTTTTCCTTCAAACTGTCTGGAATGTATGTATCCCAAACAACATCCAATCTCTTTGACTCTTGGAGCTATTTTTCTATGTGAGAGATGAATACTTTACCTATACAATCATGAAAGGTACTCTCGCACAAAACGGGAAGTCACCATCGAGGATTTAGCAATCAAAGGTCAAGTGTGACTCTAATTAGCTAGGCTGCTCAATACATTTTAGCAGGTCAGAGTTTGCATAGATCAAGCAAAGTTTCCCAAAGTCTGAAAGAGAAAGAAGGAAGGATTGGGCAAAGAAACCAGGTAAATCGCTATCTATGTTCTACAGAAATATATACAGTTGGCCTGAGTGCCAAATTGTTCTGAAGCACTTTGATCTTTCCTTTTTGCACTTAGGTTGTCTGAATAGTGGTCATGAATAGAATGGCGACATTCATTAAGTACATTCTCGACAAATTCTTTGCACTTTTTCTTGCCTGCATCCTCCAGTGCGTGCAAAGCTTCCACCACAGTTTCAACTGTTGAGGGTTACTCATTCGCTTTTTGTTACTAGAAAGGCTGAAAACCTGCGTCTAGAAAGTTTTCTGTCCTGAGAGACCCTACTCTTGTCGCCCGATGTTTTTTTCAGGATACTCAAGTCATAATTTCAAGGTGTTCTTCTTCAAACTCCTAAAGAAGCCCTGCCATCTCTAGCCCTGAGGATTTTAAGTAAGACCCATAAAACCCCCAGTTTTTTACACCACCTTGTTCTCCATTTCATGAGCCTGGTCAAGTGGATTCGCCAAGAATTTACTTGAGGTCTTGGAAAGCACCCGTGAGATCGTTTCTTGAACTCATCTTTAACAGTGCTGGGCAAGAACCTAATATCCCTGGTGTGGAAAGGCATCCATCGTGCATTTTTAGTATGGTTCAATGCAAAGAACAACAGAGTGAGTTCTTCCAAATACATAGAAAACTTTTTTCTCTGTGAGTATTGAAGATCAAGTCACAGTACATAAAAGTAGATTTTTTTTCTCTCTTTTTTTCTTCGTATATTTTGAGCTATCACTCGGCATGGAAGCCTCCTTCGGGCGGTTGTGCAGTATAGAGTAACTTGGTGGGCTTCCCTGGATCTAGCTAGGTGCACTGTTTTTAGGTTTGAATTTGATGTGCCCTGCTCGAGGTCCTACATAATTATCAGAGACTACCTCCATATTTCAAATGCTTTAATGTATTCGTAATGGGTTCGTATTTTCAGCAATAAAGCAGTCAATCAATTAAAAACCTTTCTCAATCTCTTTCGTAATACTGATGCTCCCTCAGGTAGACGAGTACAGTTTTATTCCCTGAGGAATATGAAAAATAGTAAAATTCCGGTTCTATATCATAAAAATAAAAGAATTCAGGAGGTCTCCTACTATAATATCAATTAGTAGATCTTGAGGGATCATCTCGCCAAATTTAGAGGTTTTATTCGCTCTGTAACAGTAACCTCAAAATTTGACGTTAACCAGCCTGATTATACCATGTATATATATATATATATATATATATATATATATATATATATATATATATATATATATATATATATATATATATATATATATATATATATATATATATATATATATATATATATATATATATATATATATATATATATACATATATATATATATATATATATATATATATATATATATATATATATATATATATATATATATATATATATATATATATATATATATATATATATATATATATATATATCATCCTCATCATCATTATCGTCTCCTACTACGTATATTGACGCAAAGGGCCCCGTTGATTTCGCCAGTCGTCACTATTTTCAGATTTTAAATCAATACTTCTCCAGTCATCATCTCGTACTGCATGCTTCATAGTCTTCAACCAAGTAGGCCTGGGTCTTCCAACTCTTCTAGTGCCTTATGGAGCCCAGTTATAATTTCGGTCAACTAATCTCTCTTGGGAAGTGCAAATAGCATGGCCAAACCACCTCCATCTATCCCTCATCATGATCTCATCCACATATGGCACTCGAGTAATCTCTCTCATAGTTTCACTTCCAATTCTATCCTGACGGTTAACTCCCAATATTCTTCTGAAAGCTTTGTTTTCAAATCTAAAAAGTCTGTTGGATACTGTTTCATTGTCACATCATGACTCATGTCCATACAGTAACATCGATCTCGCTAAACTGATTTTAATATATAATTTCAGGAGATTTGACTTACAAATTTTACTTACCCTAGCCATTGCCTGACTTGCTCTTTTCAACCTTTCATTAAAATCAAATTCTAAAGATCCTATATTAGAGACCATATTTCCTAAATCTGTAAATGTTTCCACCGCATTACTCCTTTCTCCTTCCAATGATATTTCATCTTCCATTGCATGTTCCTTTCTCATCATCTCTGTCTTTCTTCTATTTACTTTATGCGTTCTGGTAATCAGAATTTACAAGTCCTGTGGTCTTATGCTAATAAGGACAGTGTTATCAGTATACTCTAGTCTAGGTCATCTAATTTCCTGTTATAAATTCTATCCAAATCCTTCTCCACCATCCCAACTTGTTTTATGCATTGCAAAATCCCTGAGGAGGATAAACAATATGTATATCCTAATGTTTATATGTTTATAGCTTGACCAGATGAAATACTTTTTCTTACTATGTATATTTTTTTTAATACTGAAGGATTACCACAGTGTAGAAATCTCTCTCTCTCTCTCTCTCTCTCTCTCTCTCTCTCTCTCTCTCTCTCTCTCTCTCTCTCTCTCTCTCTCTCTCTCGATGTACTAGAAAGTTTTTTTTTTATTAAAAACTAAACCAGAATAGTATGTTGAGAAAAGAATACTTAGTTATGAAAAAGAACAGGGTGAGTGAAATTAATTGTCTGCTACATAACAGTGAAGGGAGAAGGAAAGTAAGGGGTAAGACAGTATTTGACCTTTACGAACATATAGAAGGATTGTGAGGAAATTGATGGCGGTATGATATAGAGGAGTTATGGACATATAGAGCCATTTTGCCAAGCTGTTTGGTGAATGCAGTTTAGGGGTTATTGTGATGCGCGTGATACGAACATGAAAATGGTCTCATATGATGGCCATTTCTTTTTCCTCCCTGGCTGTTATTCATACGGATGAAGTGATGAGAGGCAAAAATATTAAGAAGTTAACAAATTCACATCATAGTTGAGAATGATATGTGAAATAGTTATGCATTCGTATGATTGTGTGTTTATTAGCCATAACTAAATGCATCATTACATTTTAACTGGAATGTTAGTACGATTTGTAAGATATTACAGCCTAAACTGATTTTAACAAAAATATGGTTTAATGAATGAATATAAGGCGGTTGGTTATCAAAAGCATTTGAGAGTAAACGCAACCATAATGCCATGACAAGACTCAAAAGTGATTCGGTAAAATAAGCGAAACAAGGAAGGTAACAGGACCTCTATATGTCAGAGAAGGGTGAATATAAAACCGGTAGTTGAAATGAGTATCCAGTGTCCATGATATGACAGAGAATGTTATGAATAGAAGTTCCATAAACCGTTAGGGAACTTGAGTATGACTACAAGATAAAATTGATTAACGCTTTATGTCTATGGGTGGTAACATTCTGGTAATTAACATTCTCTGTATTTGTGGGTGGAGAGAAATATTTCTACCTTGATGATTCATCATCGATTCATCACGCACTTATCTCTTTTATATCTTTTAAATGTTTTATATTGTCAATCTTATCATACAAAGACTTGTAATACATACATACCCATACATGCACACACACACACACACACACACACACACACACACACACACATATATATATATATATATATATATATATATATATATATATATATATATGTGTGTGTGTGTGTGTGTGTGTGTATATATATAGATATATATATATATATATATATATATATATATATATATATATATATATATATATATATATGTATATATATATATATATATATATATATATATATATATATATATATATATATATATACATATATATACATATATATATATATATATATATATATATATATATATATATATATATATGTATATATATACATATATATATATGTATATGTTATTCATGTAATATATATATATATATATATATATATATATATATATATATATATATATATATATATATATATATATATATATATATATATAGACAGATATATATATATATATTTGTATATATATATCATTTCCTCTTTCGCCTATTGAGACAAAGGGTCTCGGTTAGATTTTACCAGTACTTTCTATCATAGTCATTTAAATCAATATCTCTCTATTCATCATTTCCTACCTCACGCTTCATAGTCTTCAGCCATGTAGGCCTGAGTCTTCCAACTCTTCTAGTGCCTTCTGCAGCCAAGTTCAAAGTATGGTCAGCTAATCTCTCTTGGGGAGTGAAAGAGCATGTCCAAACCATCTCCATCTATCTCTTATCATGATCTCACATGATCTCGCATGATCCACATATGGCACTCGAGTAATCTCTCTTATAATTTCATTTCTAATCCTGTCCTGCTATTTAACTGCCAATATTCTTCTGAGAGACTTTCTTTCACCTTCATATCACGACTCATGTCCATACAGTAACATCAATCTCACTAAACTTATATATAGCCCAATTTTTATATTTAATTTAAGCGATTTGACTTCCAAATATTACTTAACTTAGCCATTCTCTAATTTGCCTTTTTTCAATTTTTCATTTAACTCAAATTATTAAGATCATAGTCCTAAATATTTAAATGATTCCACCTCATTAATCCTTTTTCCTTTCAGCGATATTTGATTTTCTTTGCATATTCCGTTCTCATCATCTCTGTCTTTCTTCTATTTATTTTGAGCACAACCTCATGTGATACTTCATGCATTCGGGAAAGCAAGCTTTGCAAATCCTGTGTTCTGGTAATAAGGACCGCATCATCACCATACTCTAGATCAGCTAACATCCTGTTACCAGTCCAGTCCAATCCCTCTTCATCTTCTCCAACTGTTCTATACATAATAATATCCAAGAGGAGGATATACAACATAGGTGACAACACAATCCCCTGAACTACTCCATGTAATTTCCATTACTTCCTCGAAAACTTTCAACAATCAATTCCTGTCTTTGTTTAATTTTTATAGTATCCCAAGTATCATTTGATATCCATGGTTTTCTCTTTGTAACTGCATATCCAAAAACTTCTCTACCAATTCTTTGATATGTGTTCTTAATATCACACTATTCTTCATTAATTGTCTGCTGTTCGTCTCTTAAAGTCTAAGATTGCAAATTGATTCCCGCATTCAATTGCAAATGTTTCTCTGTGTTCATCTTCTGAAAGCTTAGTTGTATCAAACCTTAGTAATCTATTTACATATCTTTTGGGTGCTTTAAGTCTTAATTTCAGTGTGGCAATGAGGAGCTGGTGATCACTACCAATGTCTGCACTTCTATAGCATCTTACATTTCTTAGAGTGCTCCTTCTCTTTTCATTAATGGCTATGTGATCTATTTGATTTTTGTGATTGCCACATAGAGTTAAGAGGTTTTCTTGGGCTCGTTGGATAGGTCTTGAAGTCCAGCGACGTATAGGGGCTGTGGCGATGGCTGTACCCTTCTCTATAAGGAATAGGGACTCGAAAACCGCAAGATAAAGGGTAAGTGTATCTCAGGAACTACGAGAAGTTAATAGAATTTTTTAAAGTAAAAGTTTCTCAGCAACCCCAAGGATTTAGGAGGTGTTCTTGGTCTCGTTGGAAAGGTCTTGAGGTCCTGTGTATGGAAATGGGGAAGATAAGTGAAGTACGCCAATGTATAACGGAAGTGAAGTCGAAAAAGAAGGCGGCGTATGCCTATCTCAGCCAACACAAGGAGCAAAGAGGTATTCTTGGGCTCGTTGGAAAGGTTCCGAGGTCCCAAGTATGGCGTTATAGATGAGGAGTGCACTATGTCAAGGTATAAGGGACAGGATGCGATAATAAGGGGTATGCGTACCCCGTGAACCACAAACAATTCAGAGGTGTTCTTAGGCTCGT
>NC_090731.1:128571333-128573833 GCF_036898095.1 Palaemon carinicauda
ACAGGGTCTTTAGAATTAGAGTTTAATGAGAGATTAAACAAAGGCAAATCAGGCAATGGCTAGGTTAAGCAAAATATGGAAATCAAATCACCTGAAATTACACATTAAAGTCAGGCTAAATATCAGTTTGGTGAGATCGGTGTTACTGTATGGACATGAGTCGTGATGTGACAATGAAACAGTGTCCCCTAGATTTTGAGAACAAAGCTCTTAGAAGAGAAATGGAAGTTAAATGACTGGACAGGATTGAAGATGAAACTATAAGAGAGATTACTCGAATGACATATGTGGAAGGGATCATGGTGAAGGGTAGATGGAGATGGTTTGATCATGCTCTTTGGACGCCCCAAGAGAGATTAAGTTAACCAAACTTTGAACTGGGCTCCACAAGAAACTAGAAGAGTTGGAAGACCCAGGCCAACATGGCTGAGGACTATGAAGCGTGAAGTATGAGATAATGAATAGAGAAACATTGATTTGAAAGCTTAATATAGATGACTGGCGAAAGCTAACCGAGGCCCTTTGCGTCAATAGGCGTAGGAGGAGATGATATATATATATATATATATATATATATATATATATATATATATATATATATATATATATATATATATATATATATATATATATATATATATATATATATATATATATATATATATATATATATATATATATATATATATATATATATATATGTATGATCAGCATATATGACCCTTTCTTCAACCAAGCTAGGACCAGGGAGGCCCGGGCACACATGGATGGTGAGGTTGCAGACACTAAAGAAACTATAGAGTTTGAGAGGGTCTCGAACCCCAGCCCTGCAATTGCCTGCCTTGGGGCTTATAAAAGCCTGTTTTGTCTGTAAATAAAGTTAGTTGTGTGAGAGCTGCCATTTGTTTCACGTCTTCCTTCACTTCCATCATGGAATGTACAGAGGCACTATCAAGGTCTAGGGACCTCACACCCTTTTTTCTTAAGACGTCCTTCGTTATGTGAACATTAAAGATAAAAATGGTCTTATCGGAGCAGTGTTTAATCAGCATAGAATTGTTATAAACGGCCAATAGTGGGTAATGAAAGTATTGAAGGTTGAACATTCACAAAACTAATATATATATATATATATATATATATATATATATATATATATATATATATATATATATATATATATATATATATATATATATATATATATATATATATATATATATATATATATATATATATATATATATATATATATATATATATATATATATGCATATATATATATATATATATATATATATATATATATATATATATATATATATATATATATATATATATATATATATATATATATATATATATATATATATATATATATATATATATATATATATATACATAATTATATATATATATATAATGTACATATATATATATATATATATATATATATATATATATATATATTTATATATATATATATATATATATATATATATATATATATATATATATATATATATATATATATATATATATATATATATATATATATGTGTGTGTGTGTGTGTGTGTGTGTGTGTGTGTGTGTGTGTGTGTGTATATATATATATATATAGAGAGAGAGAGAGAGAGAGAGAGAGAGCACATTCCGTTAAACATGGAGATTATTTTTAGCGCAGAAGGGGATTTTTTGTGTAGTTGAAATATTCCCAGAACTCAATCGAAGGCAGATTCTGAATATCAATAGTGTTAAGGATTGTTTAATATATCCCTTATCCCCAAAAATAAGGCTCTACTCATCAAAATACACGAGAAAGGCCTGCAAATGGCGAAGAGGAACTGTTAATGCCTTCTAAATATAGACGATATTTTTGTGATTGTCTAAGTCTTCCAACATATTGATAGCCTTTAAGTGGACCTCTCTAATGATAATGTATTTTTTGCTAAAGAGCACTAATTGAATGGATCCTTTCCTATCTTTGATGTTCTTGTCACCAAAGGCAAAATAAGATTTGGAATTTCCACTCATGCAAACCCAATAAAGCTCGAAATATTCCTGAATGGAAATTGTAAGTGCCTCACAATGTTACTTCCACAGTCTGTCGTCATATCAAATATTAAGAAGGCCCTTTGGGCCTGTTCCTGTTCTTGGGAGCGACTTTTAGTCTAAGAGAAAAGCTCTAAACAATCATCAATGAATGGTTCAATTAAAGGTGTCAGATCTTCTCGTTGACAATGACATCTCAAACAAAAGGATCACCCTAGTCATCAAGTAAGTACCAGAGGAGCAGTAGAGGAACGACATCTTAGCAAGATAGTTAGAAGAGGGAAACCATGTTCTCATATAATATAAAAAGATAACAAGAAATCTAACTAAATTGCAGAAGAAGGTTATATTTGTATTTGTATGTTCTGTGAAAGATGTGCTCTCACTCTTATATAAACATTACATTATATTGTTTGTCATAACGGCTGTCTATGTTAAAACTGGTGT
>NC_090731.1:128578833-128588833 GCF_036898095.1 Palaemon carinicauda
TTGCTGATGGTACTGGTTTGGCAATGGTTTGCTTATCAGAATGCATGAAATATCCCGCGAGCTAGGGCTGAAGATAAATAGGAGAAAGACAGAGATGATGAGAATGGAGTATGCAATAGAAGATAAAATATCATTGTAAGGATTAACGTGGTAGAATCATTTAAGTATTTAGAATTAGAGTTTAGTGAGAGATTGAAAAATCGGACAATGGCTAAGCTGAGTAAAATTTGGAAATCAAATCGCCTAAAATTTCATATAAAAATCAGACTATGCATCCGTTTAGTGAAATCGGTGTTACTGTACAGACATGAGTTACGATATGATAATGAAACCATCTCCAATAGATTCAGTATATTTAAGAACAAAGCCATCAGAAGGATATTGGGAGTTAAATGGCAGGACCAGATTAGAAATGAGATTATAAGAGATATTACTCGAATGCCATATTTTGGATGAGATCATGATGAGTGATAGATGCTGATGGTTTGGGTAAGCTCTTTGCACTCCCCAAGAGAGATTGGTTCACCAAACGTTCAGCTGGGCTTCACAAGGCACGGGAAGAGTGGGAGGACCCAGGCTTACATGGCTCAGGAATATGAAGCGCGAAGTAGGAGATGATGAATGGAGTATTGAATTAAAAGAGCAAGATAGAGACGACTGGTGAAATGTAACCGAGGCCCTTTGCGTCAATAGGTGTAGGAGGAGATGATGATGATGATGATGATGGATATATATATATATATATATATATATATATATATATATATATATATATATATATATATATATATATATATATATATATATATATATATATATATATATATATATATATATATATATATATATATATATATATATATATATATATATATATATATATATATATATATATATATATATATATATATATATATATATATATATATATATATATATATATATATATATATATATATATATATATATATATATATATATATATATATATATATATATATATATATATATATATATATATATATATATATATATATATATATATATATATATATATATATATATATATATATATATATATATATATATATATATATATATATATATATATATATAGTATGTGTGAGTATGTTTGAGTGTTTGTAAAAACATCATCATTATCCTTCCTTATTAGTCCACTAGAGAACAAAGGCCTCAGACATATCCTTCCACTCACGTCTGTTTATGGTCTTCCTATGCCGGTTTATACCAGAGAATTTTCTTAGTTCATACCCATTCTGTTATTCTTAATGTCGATCTATTATATGTCATTATCATTATATGCCCTGCCCATGTCCATTTCTTTTTTTACATGTTGCTAGCATAACCTTTAATATAGTTTGGTCACGTATCCATGTTGCTATTTCTTCTGTCTCCTAGTGTTAATGTTATTCCCGTCATCCTTTTTCCCATAGTTCTTTGGGTTGTAACTAACTTATGTTCTAAACCTTTAGTATAGCTATACGTTCCTGATGTGTTTATATACTATATATGTACAGTATATATGTATGCATATTTGCATATGAATATTATATGGACGAATTCTCTCATATTCCAGATTCCCAAGTTTTGGTGTGATGCTAAAGTGAATTCAGACTAATCAATCAA
This sequence comes from Palaemon carinicauda, assembly GCF_036898095.1. Classification (NCBI taxonomy): domain Eukaryota; kingdom Metazoa; phylum Arthropoda; class Malacostraca; order Decapoda; family Palaemonidae; genus Palaemon; species Palaemon carinicauda. The sequence continues at coordinate 128,580,481 of NC_090731.1, forward strand.
TCTGGAATTTTGTGCCAAGATATGCCTATATTGAATTTCGCTACATTTATTCATTTTACCATTATTAATATCATTTTTTCCCCTGTTTCATCTTAATCACATTCGATTGAGAATTTTTTGAGCTAATTTCAGTGTGCGTACTCTTTCAGAAATTTGTTCATTTTTTATTAGATTTACTGACTTGGCAAAAGCTGTATAATTAATTGAAAATAAAAGTTCAGCATGAAGAGATGCGTTCTGGTCAATCTTGTTTTGATGCTTTGTGGGAGGAGGTGGAGAAGAGTTTGTACCAACCGTGTGTCCCACGATCGTATATAGTTCATTTTGTGTATATATTATGCTTCTATCTTCGCTCTTCCCTTGCACCAAAAAGAGCCTGTATAAACATGTCTGTTTTTCACACTGGTAACGGTGTCGATTTTGAACATGAAATTTTTTGTTGCCTTGAGCTTTTGTATATAAAGGAGAGTGTTCTATAATAAACTCACTCAGTTGCATTCATCCTGTCTTTAGGACACAACCTTCTCTCGGCCCAACTCGGTCCTCCCGCCTTCCACCCACCCTCACCCCTCCATCGTTGGTACTATGGCGGACTCTACGGAAGTTGGCGCCGCGGCTCCCCCATTGAAACTTTCATCATTCGCCATCGGAGAGGCGTTTGCTTGGTTTCAGCGCGTAGAAATCCAGTTTCGCATGAAGGGTGTGACTCGCTCAACCACCAAAGCAAATTATGTTCTCGCAGCCATACCCGAGGACAGCTTCCCGAAAATATCTGACTGGCTTTGTGGATAAGGAGACACCCCAATAACATATGACGCCCTCAAAACATACCTTCTACAGCAGTACTCGCCGTCACCAGCCGCCCATATAAAAAATCTTTTTCAGCTCTCTCAACAACCGTTGGGGGACCAAAGGGCTTCGCTCGCCCTCAGGAAAATGACCAGTATCGCTCGCCTGCAACCTGCCGCAGACGGCTCTCCTCGTGAGGTGAACCTACCTCGTGCCCTTTGGATACGCTGTTTACCCGAACCTATAGGCGCTGCCATACCCGATGTCGATAGTTTACCCATGAAGGACTTGATGACCAAAGCCAACGCCCTTATGGACAGCCACTTCATGACCTCCATCAACGCCTCCACCCCTGACGAAGAGGACGCCTATTCAATGTCAACCAAAGCTGACGTGAATGCCATAGGACATACACGCCTACCCCGTAACGTGCCGAAGCGGCGACAAAGCCACCCATCACCCATCACTCGCTCGAGCCCCAACCAACGACTTCTACAGCCACTTACTACCTCCCATCCGCAGCAGTTTTGCTAATACCACTTCAGATTCAAGGCAACCGCGAAGAAAAGTGCCAAGGATCGTCAGTGGGCAAAAAACGTGTAAGTAGGTCATCGCTCGTGGCGATGGCCTCCCGTGTTTCTAATCTTTTCTTTTTACATGGTGCAGAAACGGGCATGTGATTTTTGGTAGACACGGGTGCTTGTCGTTCTCTTTTGCCAAGGGAGCTCTTCAGGATAAGACGTAGTCTGTCTACGTTGGCCGACGTCCGCTTGGTAGCTGCCAACGAATCTGCGATACCCACCTATGGTTACGAGAACCTCACATTATCGTTCGGAAACGGCATATTTAAATGGAAGTCTCTCGTTACTGACGTAACATTGCCAATCCTCGGTACAGATTTCCTCTCTCATTTCCACCTTCTGGTCATTGTCGCCCACCGACGATTGGCCAACACAGACTCGTACTTGTCGACACCTCTACAACTCGCCCCCTCCAGCCTCTCTCTCCACATCAGCGCACCCACGGATGCCTACGCCCACCTCCTCAAGTAATACCTAGAAGTTTTCCGTCCGGAACTCCGCCAAACACCCACGGGCCCTACCAGCACGGTATTTATCACCATATCAAGATATTTGGACCCCCAGTCTTCGCGAAATTCAGACGTCTGGCACCGGAAAGATTGGCAGCCACCAAACAGACGTTCGCCGAAATGGAGGAAATGGGCCTTTGCCAAAAGGTTTCTAGCCCATGGTCGTCACCCTTATACATCGTTCTGGAGAAAGACAGCGCCCTCCATCCATACGGGGATTACAGGCGCCTGAACATGCAAACAGAACCAGATCCCTATCCCCTCCCAAACATCGCCGACGTGACCTCCTACATGCACAAAGCGAAGGTTTTCCTCGACCTCCTGAAGGGGCATTATCAGGTGCCTATGAACCCAGAAGATATCCACAAGACTGCCATCACCACTCTGTTTGGTACATACACCTTCAATTACTCATGTTTTGGCCTTCGTAATGCCGAGGCCCCATTTCAACGTCTCATGGATGGCATCTTAGAGGACCTCCCTTTCTGTGTATGTTATGTGGACGACATACTTGTGTTCCCCTCCTCAAAAGAGGAACACCTCCGTCACCTGCGCATCGTGCTCGACCGCTTGCAACAAAACGGCCTAGTAGTCCGGTACGACAAGTGTACCTTTAGCGCCAACAAAGTGTCATTCATAGGGCACCACATCATTCCTGAAGGAGTCCATCCCCTCCCTGAGAAGGTAGCAGCCGTTCAGAACTTCCCCGCACCATCGACCATCAAAGCTCTGCAGGAATTCTTGGGCATAATCAAGTATTATTGCCGTTTTCTGCCAGCCATTGCTGTCACTCTTGCTCCCCTCTACGCCTCCCTCAAGGGAAAGCCAAAGGACCTGAAGTGGGGTCCCCTTCAAGAAGCATCCTTCTGCAATGCAAAGAAGTCCCTATCAACCACTGAAACTCTCACTTTTCCTATCCCATATGCCCCTCTCCTTCTCTCCACCAATGCCAGCGACGTTGCTATTGGTGCAGTACTCGAGAAGTTGGGCAACGGCTCGCCCCGCCCATTGGCCTTCTTCAGCAGAAAACTGTTTAAGGCAGAATCGGGTTATTCTACCTTCAATAGCGAATTGCTTGCGGCGCACTTGGCTCTCCGTCATTTGCTGTTCGTCATTTGGACAGACCACATGCCTCTGGTGCACGCCTTCACTCGACAATCTGACGCCTGGTCAGCCCGTCAACGCCGACATCTCAATTGCACCCTTCAATACGTCCCTGGGAAAATGAGTCCCGTTGCCAATGCCCTGTCAAGAAAGACGTTGGCCGCCATTTAACTGGGATTGGATTACAATGCCTTGGCTGAAACCCAACAACAGGACCAAGAGTATCAAGCTTGTAAGACATCCTGCACGTCCCTCAATTGGGAAGACTTCCCCCTTGAAGACTACAACACCACCCTCCTCTGTGACGTCAGTACTGGTAGACCGCAACTTTGGATTCCTGCTCCCATGCGCCGGCAGGTGTTTGATTTCATTCACGGCCTTTCACATCCCTCGTGCCGTTCTACCGCAAAGCTGCTGAAGACGAAGTTCATTTGGCATGGCATTTCTAAGGATGCTAAGGATTGGGTCCGCGCCTGTACTTCTTGCCAAACTTCCAAAGTACATCGACACACGGATTCAGGAGTGGGCGGATTTAGGAGTGGGCACCTTTCCTCAACCTCAGCTTCGTTTCGCACATATTCACGTCGACGTCGTAGGCCCCCTACACACATTACAAGGAAATCATTGCCTGTTTACCATCATCAACCACTCCACTTGTTGGCCTGAAGCCATTCCCATGGAAACTGCAACGTCTGCCTCATGTACATCTGCCTTACTCTCAGGATGGATTGCAAGATTTGGTATCCCTGAGTATATCACTTCTGACATGACTACCACTTTCACCTCTCAATTGTGGACATCATTAGCGAATCTCCTGGGCACCACCCTACATCAGACAACGGCCTACAACCCCGCTGCCAATGGAAAGGTTGAACGTTTTCATTGTACCCTCAAAGCAGCTTTGATATCCAGCTGCAAGAATTCCAACTGGTTTACTCAGCTTCCCTGGGTCCTCCTGGGACTAAGGACCACTCCTAAATACGCCTTCGACGTCTCAGCAGCTGAAATGGTGTATGGCGACCCGTTGGTCGTACCTTCCCAATTTTTTCCTTCTACAACCTCCTCCGACGATTTTTAGCGCATACGTCACGTCGTAGGAAAATTTACTCCCTGCTGCCAGACTTACAAGCCTCCAGCAAAGCATTCACTCTGCAACGCACGTCTTCCTGCGCAATAACACTAGCAAGCCACCGCTAATGCCCCCTTACACGGGCCCTTTCCTTGTGATCCTACTCAGTCCGAAAGCGTTCCTACTAAACATTCGTGGCAAAAAAGACTGGGTCTCCATTGATCATCTAAAACCTGCTTATCTCCTGCCAGATGACCCGCCAACAGTTCGCCTCTCTAGATCAAGGCGCCCTATTTAACAGTATGTCATTTTTAGGGGGGAGCCATGTACCAACCATGTGTCACACGATCGTACATAGTTCATTTTGTGTATATACTGTATTATGCTTATATCTTCGCTCTTCCCTGGCACTTAAAAGAGCTTGAATAAATATGTCTGTCTTTCTCACCGGTAACGGTGTCGATTTTTAACATGAAATTTCTTGTTGCCTTGAGCTTTTGTATATAAAGGAGAGTGTTCTATAATAAACTCACTAAGTTGCTTTCATCCTATCTTTGAGTCACAACCTTCTCTCAGCCCGTCACAAGTTCAACACCTCTTTGTTTTAATATTTTAGTGTGTAGACCATACACAAAACGTAGGATTTCTAAAAAATTGCATGAGTTTGATGTTGGTGATTCTATTGGAAAACAGTCAGGAAGCTCATACTTTCACTTCATTGTTAAGGATTCAGCACGAATCCACTTTTCTAGCCTATTGTAACTAATATGTAGTAAGAAGAGAAAAACTTTTCAGTCACTTAACTCGCAAAGGACAGAATTCTTATCTTTCGAGAAATTGTGTTGGCTTATTCATGTCTATTATGCTCACACTTATGATCTCAAACATAAGCTTTTTTCAGCAAAACGCATACTAGAAAGACGTTACAAAAGCGTAAGTGACACGGGAAGGCCCAACTCATTGTTAGACTTGCCGTAAATGTTTAATCCATATGAGAAGACTTTTCTATAGTGTTACCTATGTCGTCATCTTCTGCAGAGAGGAGCTGCTCTGCTTTGAAATTTATTAAGACTACTCTCATCATTGCAATGGACATTGGTAGATTGAACAATCTTACTGTGTTGTCAACTGAAAGTATGAAAGTTAAAAGGCAAGATTTAGAGGAATTTTATAGATAGGTTTACAGAAAATCACAGGAATAGGAGAATATTGTAAAAGTGAGTCATGTCGCAGTAGTCTGTAGCTTCATCAAATATAAAGTATAACAAGATTTTTTTCCTAATTTGTTACTTTCATATATATATATATATATATATATATATATATATATATATATATATATATATATATATATATATATATATATATATATATATATATATATATATATATATATAATTTCATTCATCCATTCATTTTTTAAGATTACCTATTACATAATAGATTTATGAAAGTAATTACTTTTATTTCCATGATTAATTTCTATACGCATTTGAATCAATGCGTTTTTGCATAGCTCACTTTATGTTCTTCAGTTTTATACCTGTAGTTCTACCAATTTTGTAATTACATATGCTAATAATGTACCTGGATGTAACAGAATCACAGATAACTGTATAATGACTGATTATCCACCGCTGATATCAAAATATGCCCTAATACCTTTCTCATACCGGTTCAAAATCCTTTTGCATATGTGGGTTCGCTTCGATAGCCTAATGCCCTCCCATATTTAGCTGTGCCCCCTTGGTGCCCACCCACTAACAAACTTCTAGCTACGCCACTGCCGTACATGTTAAATAGGGCGGCTTGATCTAGAGAGGCGAAATGTAAGAGGGTCATCTGGCAGGAGATAAGCAGGTTTTAGACAATCAATGGAGACCCAGTCTTTTTTGCCACTAATGTTTAGTAGGAATGCTTTCAGATTGCGTAGGATCACAATGAAAGGGCACGTGTAAGGAGGCATTAGCTGTGGCTTGTTGGTGTTGTTGCGCAGGAAGACGTGCTTTGCAGAGTGCAAGTCTGTCGGTATGTGATGCTTCCCTGGGGGTTTGTAAGTCTAGCGGCAGGGAGTAAATTTTATTACGACGTGACATATGCGCTGGAGATCGTCGGAGGAGTTTGCAGAAGGAAAAAATTCGGCAGGGACGACCAACAGGTTGCCATACACCATTTCAGCTGCGGAGACGTAGAGGGCGTCTTTAGGAGTGGTCCTTAGCCCCAGAAGAACCCAGGGAAGCTGAGTAAACCAGTTGGAGTCCTTGCAGCGGGACATCAAAGCTGCTTTGAGGGTGCGATGAAAACGTTCAACCATTCCATTGGCAACGGGGTTGTAAGCAGTTGTCTAATGTAGGGTGATGCCCAGGAATTTTGGTAAGGATTTCCATAATTGAGAGGTGAGAGTTGAACCCCTATCAGAAGTAATATGCTTAGGGATACCAAATCTTGCCATCCATCCTGAGAGTAAGGCGGATGTACATGAGGCGGACGTTGCAGTTTCCATTGGAATGGCTTCAGGCCAACGAGTGGAGCCGTCATGACAGTAAACAGGTAACAATGTCCTTGTGATGTGTGTAGGGGGCCTACAGCATCGACATGAATGTGGGTAAAATGACGCTCAGGTTGAGGAAAGGTGCCCACTCCTGAATCAGTGTGTCGATGTGCTTTGGAAGTTTGGCAAGAAGTACAGGAGCGGACCCAATCCTTAGCATCCATAGAAATGCAGTGCCAAAGAACTTCGTCTTCAGCAGCTGTGCAGTAGAACGGCGCGAAGGATGTGAAATGCCGTGAAGGAAATCAAACATCTGTCGGCACATGGGAGTAGGAATCCAAGGTCACGGTCTACCAGTACTGACGTCACAGAGGAGGTTGGTTTTGGAGTCTTCGAGGGGGATGTCTTCCCAACGGAGGGATGTGCAGGATGTCCTACATGCTTAATCCTCTGGATCCTGTTGTTGGGCTTCAGCCAAGGCGTTGTAATCCAATCTCAGTTGAACGGCGGTCAACGTGTTTCTTGACAGGGTATCAGCAACGGGATTCCTTTTCCCAGAGATATGTTGAAGGGTGCAATTGTATCCAGCCACGACGGAGAGATGTTGTGTTAACGGGCGGACCAGGCGTCTGACGGTCGAGTGAAGGTATGCACCAGAGACATGTGGTCTGTGCAAATGACGAAGGGCGTACCTTCTAAGAAATGACGAAAGTGACGGACAGCCAAGTGCACCGCCAGCAATTCACGATCGAAGGTAGAATAACCCGATTCTGCCTTGGACAGTTTCCTGCTGGAGAAGGCCAATGGGTAGGGAGAACCGTTGACCACCTATTCGAGTACTGCACCAATAGACACGTTGCTGGCATTGGTGGAGAAAAGGAGAGCGGCATGTGGGATAGGAAAAGTGATAGCAGCAGCGTTTGATAGGGCTTTCTTTGCGTTGCAGAAGGCCACTTCTTGAAGGGGACATCACTTCAGGTCTTTTGGCTTGGCCTTGAGGGAGGCATAGAGGGGAGCAAGAGTTGCGGCAATGGCTGGCAGAAAATGGTGATAATAGATGATCATGCCCAAGAATTCCTACAGTGCTTTGACGGTCGAGGGCGTGGGAAAGTTCTGAACGGCTGCTATCTTCTCAGGGAGTGAATGGACTCCTTCAGGAGTGATGCGGTGCCCTAAGAACGACACTTCTTTGGTGCCAAAGGTACTCTTGTCGTACCGGACTACAAGGCCATTTTGTTACAGGCAGTCGAGCATGATGCGCAGGTGACGGAGGTGTTCCTCTTTTGAGGAAGAGAACACGTAACATACACAGAAAGGGAGGTCCCCTAAGATGGGCCATCAATGAGATGTTGAAAAATGGCCTCAGCATTACAAAGGCCAAAACATGAGTAATTGAAGGTGTATGTACCGAAGGGAGTGGTGATGGCGGTCTTGTGGATGTCTTCTTGGTTTATAGGCACCTGATAATACCCTTTCAGGAGGTCGAGCGTGCAGAAAACATTTGCTTTGTGCAGGTAAGAGGTCATGTAGATGATGTTTAGGAAGAGGTAGTGATCCTGTTCTGTTTGCATGTTCAGGCGCCTGTAATCACCACTTGGAAGGAGAGAGCCGTCTTTCTTCAAGACTATGTGTAAGGGTGACGACCATGGGCTTGAGGCCCTTTGGCAAATGCCCATTTCTTCCATTTCAGCGAACGTCTGTTTGGCAGCTGCCAATCGATGCGGTGCCAGACGTCTGAATTTGTCGAAGATTGGGGGTACCTTTGTCGTCTTGATATGGTCATAAATACCATGTTTGACAGGAGCAGTGG